>NW_021822741.1:0-208989 GCF_901001165.1 Salmo trutta
AGGTACTGTAGGGAGATGGGAGGACACCAGGACCCTGGTAGAAGGTACTGTAGGGAGATGGGGGGAACACCAGGACCCTGGTAGAAGGTACTGTAGGGAGATGGGGGGACACCAGGACCCTGGTAGAAGGTACTGTAGGGAGATGGGGGGAACACCAGGACCCTGGTAGAAGGTATCGTAGGGAGATGGGGGAACACCAGGACCCTGGTAGAAGGTACTGTAGGGAGATGGGGGGGAACACCAGGACCCTGGTAGAAGGTATCGTAGGGAGATGGGGACACACCAGGACCCTAGTAGAAGGTACTGTAGGGAGATGGGGAGAACACCAGGACCCTGGTAGAAGGTACTGTAGGGAGATGGGGGGGGACACCAGGACCCTGGTAGAACATTTACATTTAAGTCATTTAGAAGACGCTCTTATCCAGAGCGACTTACAAATTGGAAGGTACTGTAGGGGGATGGGGGGGAGAACACCAGGACCCTGGTAGAAGGTACTGTAGGGGGATGGGGGGGGGGAGAACACCAGGACCCTGGTAGAAGGTACTGTAGGGAGATGGGGGGGGGGGGGGATACCAGGACCCTGGTAGAAGGTACTGTAGGGAGATGGGGGGGGGGGGGGGAGAAAACCAGGACCCTGGTAGAAGGTACTGTAGGGGTTGGGGGGGAAAGAGAACACCAGGACCCTGGTAGAAGGTACTGTAGGGGATGGGGGGGGGGGGGGGGGAGAATACCAGGACCCTGGTAGAAGGTACTGTAGGGAGATTGGGGGGGGGGGGGGAGAAATCCAGGACCCTGGTAGAAGGTAGTGGTTGAGGGGTAAGTACCAGAGCTACTATGTCTATGGGGAACAACACCTGGATAGGGAGTAGTGGTTGAGGGGTAAGTACCAGAGCTTATATACAGATTCATCTTCATGTGTTGGTTATTGGGGGGACTCCTGACCTCAGGGGGGAGTGGGGAAGGGGAAGGTGCAGTAGGAATGGAGGCAGAGCACCTGGATAGGCAGCAGGGGTGAAAGGTTGAGGGGGATGGAATGGGTGGGACTGAGGGTAGAAGTTTTGTGAGGTTCTCTCAATCTTTCTACCTTTCCCTCTTTCAGCTGTTGTAATGCTCTCTCTGTGACTAGCTGGCACTGTGTAGCTGTCCACATGCTGTTGTAATGTTCTCTCTGTGACTAGCTGGCACTGTGTAGCTGTCCACATGCTGTTGTAATGTTCTCTCTGTGACTTGCTGCCAGAGGCATGTGTAGCTGTCCACATGCTGTTGTAATGCTCTCTCTGTGACTTGCTGCCAGAGGCCTGTGTAGCTGTCCACATGCTGTTGTAATGTTCTCTCTGTGACTTGCTGCCAGAGGCCTGTGTAGCTGTCCACATGCTGTTGTAATGTTCTCTCTGTGACTAGCTGCCAGAGGCCTGTGTAGCTGTCCACATGCTGTTGTAATGTTCTCTCTGTGACTAGCTGGCACTGTGTAGCTGTCCACATGCTGTTGTAATGCTCTCTCTGTGACTAGCTGCCAGAGGCCTGTGTAGCTGTCCACATGCTGTTGTAATGTTCTCTCTGTGACTTGCTGCCAGAGGCCTGTGTAGCTGTCCACATGCTGTTGTAATGCTCTCTCTGTGACTTGCTGGCACTGTGTAGCTGTCCACATGCTGTTGTAATGCTCTTTCTGTGACTTGCTGGCACTGTGTAGCTGTCCACATGCTGTTGCAATGCTCTCTCTGTGACTTGCTGCCAGAGGCCTGTGTAGCTGTCCACATGCTGTTGTAATGCTCTCTCTGTGACTAGCTGGCACTGTGTAGCTGTCCACATGCTGTTGTAATGCTCTCTCTGTGACATGCTGCCAGAGGCCTGTGTAGCTGTCCACATGCTGTTGTAATGCTCTCTCTGTGACTAGCTGGCACTGTGTAGCTGTCCACATGCTGTTGTAATGCTCTCTCTGTGACTTGCTGCCAGAGGCCTGTGTAGCTGTCCACATGCTGTTGTAATGCTCTCTCTGTGAATTGCTGCCATAGGCCTGTGTAGCTGTCCACATGCTGTTGTAATGTTCTCTCTGTGACTTGCTGCCAGAGGCCTGTGTAGCTGTCCACATGCTGTTGTAATGCTCTCTCTGTGACTAGCTGGCACTGTGTAGCTGTCCACATGCTGTTGTAATGTTCTCTCTGTGACTTGCTGCCAGAAGCCTGTGTAGCTGTCCACATGCTGTTGTAATGTTCTCTCTGTGACTTGCTGCCAGAAGCCTGTGTAGCTGTCCACATGCTGTTGTAATGTTCTCTCTGTGACTTGCTGCCAGAAGCCTGTGTAGCTGTCCACATGCTGTTGTAATGTTCTCTCTGTGACTTGCTGCCAGAAGCCTGTGTAGCTGTCCACATGCTGTTGTAATGTTCTCTCTGTGACTTGCTGCCAGAAGCCTGTGTAGCTGTCCACATGCTGTTGTAATGTTCTCTCTGTGACTTGTCTGTAACGTAAAGCAATGCAGAAGCAATAAGCATTGTAAATGATGATAGAACACATCAAATTAATGTGAACATGACATTTACATTACATTTAAGTCATTTAGCAGACGTTCTTATCCAGAGCGACTTACAAATTGGTGCATTCACCTTATGATATCCAGTGGAACAACCACTTTACAATAGTGCATCTAAATCTTTTAAGGGGGGGGGGTTTAGAAGGATTACTTTATCCTATCCTAGGTATTCCTTAAAGAGGTGGGGTTCCTAGCGTCGTGAGGGAGCTTGTTCCACCATTGGGGTGCCAGGGCAGCGAACAGGTTTGACTGGCCTGAGTGGGAACTGTGCTTCCTCAGAGGTAGGGAGGCGAGCAGACCAGAGGTGGATGAACGCAGTGCCCTTGTTTGGGTGTAGGGCCTGATCAGAGCCTGAAGGTACGGAGGTGCCGTTCCCCTCACAGCGCCGTAGGCAAGCACCATGGTCTTGTAGCGGATGCGAGCTTCAACTGGAAGCCAGTGGAGAGAGCGGAGGAGCGGGGTGACTTGAGAGAACTTGGGAAGGTTGAACACCAGACGGGCTGCGGCGTTCTGGATGAGTTGTAGGGGTTTAATGGCACAGGCAGGGAGCCCAGCCAACAGCGAGTTGCAGTAATCCAGACGGGAGATGACAAGTGCCTGGATTAGGACCTGCGCCGCTTCCTTTGTGAGGCAGGGTCGTACTCTGCGAATGTTGCAGAGCATGAACCTACAGGATCGGGTCACCGCCTTCATGTTAGTGGAGAACGACAGGGTGTTGTCCAGGGTCACGCCAAGGTTCTTAGCACTCTGGGAGGAGGACACAAGGGAGTTGTCAACCGTGATGGCGAGATCATGGAACGGGCAGTCCTTCCCCGGGAGGAAGAGCAGCTCCGTCTTGCCGAGGTTCAGCTTGAGGTGGTGATCCGTCATCCACACTGATATGTCTGCCAGACATGCAGAGATGCGATTCACCACCTGGTTATCAGAAGGGGGAAAGGAGAAGATAAATTGTGTGTCGTCTGCATAGCAATGATAGGAGAGACCATGTGAGGATATGACAGAGCCAAGTGACTTGGTGTATAGCGAGAATAGGAGAGGGCCTAGAACAGAGCCCTGGGGGACACCAGTGGTGAGAGCACGTGGTGCCGAGACAGATTCTCGCCACGCCACCTGGTAGGAGCGACCTGTCAGGTAGGACGCAATCCAAGCGTGGGCCGCGCCGGAGATGCCCAACACGGAGAGGGTGGAGAGGAGGATCTGATGGTTCACAGTATCAAAGGCAGCAGATAGGTCTAGCTTTAGCAGTGCGGAGAGCCTCTGTGACACAGAGAAGAGCAGTCTCAGTTGAATGACCAGTCTTGAAACCTGACTGATTTGGATCAAGAAGGTCATTCTGAGAGAGATAGCAGGAGAGCTGGCCAAGGACGGCACGTTCAAGAGTTTTGGAGAGAAAAGAAAGAAGGGATACTGGTCTGTAGTTGTTGACATCGGAGGGATCGAGTGTAGGTTTTTTCAGAAGGGGTGCAACTCTCGCTCTCTTGAAGACGGAAGGGACGTAGCCAGCGGTCAAGGATGAGTTGATCAGCGAGGTGAGGTAAGGGAGAAGGTCTCCGGAAATGGTCTGGAGAAGAGAGGAGGGGATAGGGTCAAGCGGGCAGGTTGTTGGGCGGCCGGCCGTCACAAGACACGAGATTTCATCTGGAGAGAGAGGGGAGAAAGAGGTCAAAGCACAGGGTAGGGCAGTGTGAGCAGGACCAGCGGTGTCGTTTGACTTAGCAAACGAGGATCGGATGTCGTCGACCTTCTTTTCAAAATGGTTGACGAAGTCATCCGCAGAGAGGGGGGGGGGATTCTGGAGGGAGGAGAAGGTGGCAAAGAGCTTCCTAGGGTTAGAGGCAGATGCTTGGAATTTAGAGTGGTAGAAAGTGGCTTTAGCAGCAGAGACAGAAGAGGAAAATGTAGAGAGGAGGGAGTGAAAGGATGCCAGGTCTGCAGGGAGGCGAGTTTTCCTCCATTTCCGCTCGGCTGCCCGGAGCCCTGTTCTGTGAGCTCGCAATGAGTCGTCGAGCCACGGAGCAGGAGGGGAGGACCGAGCCGGCCTGGAGTATAGGGGACATAGAGAATCAAAGGATGCAGAAAGGGAGGAGAGGAGGGTTGAGGAGGCAGAATCAGGACATAGGTTGGAGAAGGTTTGAGCAGAGGGAAGAGATAGGATGGAAGAGGAGAGAGTAGCGGGAGAGAGAGAGCGAAGGTTGGGACGGCGCAATACCATCCGAGTAGGGGCAGAGTGAGAAGTGTTGGATGAGAGCGAGAGGGAAAAGGATACAAGGTAGTGGTCGGAGACTTGGAGGGGAGTTGCAATGAGATTAGTGGAAGAACAGCATCTAGTAAAGATGAGGTCAAGCGTATTGCCTGCCTTGTGAGTAGGGGGGGAAGTTGAGAGGGTGAGGTCAAAAGAGGAGAGGAGTGGAAAGAAGGAGGCAAAGAGGAATGAGTCAAAGGTAGACGTGGGGAGGTTAAAGTCACCCAGAACTGTGAGAGGTGAGCCATCCTCAGGAAAGGAACTTGTCAAGCTCATTGATGAACTCTCCAAGGGAACCTGGAGGGCGATAAATGATAAGGACGTTAAGCTTGAAAGGGCTGGTAACTGTGACAGCATGGAATTCAAATGAGGAGATAGACAGATGGGTCAGGGGAGAAAGAGAGAATGTCCGCTTGGGAGAGATGAGGATTCCAGTGCCACCACCCCGCTGGCCAGATGCTCTCGGGGTATGCGAGAACACGTGGGCAGACGAGGAGAGAGCAGTAGGAGTAGCAGTGTTATCTGTGGTAATCCATGTTTCCGTCAGCGCCAAGTAGTCGAGGGACTGGAGGGTAGCATAGGCTGAGGTGAACTCTGCCTTGTTGGCCGCAGACCGACAGTTCCAGAGGCTGCCGGAGACCTGGAACTCCACGTGTGTCGTGCGCGCTGGGACCACCAGGTTAGAGTGGCAGCGGCCACGCGGTGTGAAGCGTTTGTATGGCCTGTGCAGAGGGGAGAAAACAGGGATAGACAGACACATAGTTGACAGGCTACAGAAGAGGCTACGCTAATGCAAAGGAGATTGGAATGACAAGTGGACTACACGTCTCGAATGTTCAGAAAGTTAAGCTTACGTTGCAAAAATCTTATTGACTAAAATGACAAATGATACAGTACTGCTGGCTGGTGAAGTAGGCTAGCTAGCAGTGGCTGCGTTGTTGACTTTGTTTGAACGTGTAGCTGGCTAGGTAACCTCGATAGTTTCAGTACTACACCTTATCATGATACAAAAGCAACTATGTAGCTAGCTAACATAGCACTAATCAAGACGTTCCTTTGTAATGTATTTAGTTTCTACAATGCTGCTCGTTGGTAATAGTTGGCTATGTTTGGAAAAATGGCGTCGCGGGGGACGAAAATAGCTGGCTAGCTAACCTCGATAATTACTCTAAACTACACAATTATCAAATTATGACAAAGACAACTATGTAGCTAGCTAACACTGCACTAGTCAAATCGTTCTGTTGTAATGTATTAGTTTCTACAGTGCTGCTAGTCGGTAAAGGTTGGCTAGCTAGCAGTGGGTTTGATGATGACTAGGTGTGTTGACTAAGTCTGGAGTCTGGACAACGGCGGCGCGGCGCGGCTGGCTAGCTAACCTCGATAATTACTCTAAACTACACAATTATCTTAGATACAAAGACAGCAAAGACAACTATGTAGCTAGCTAACACTACACTAATCAAATCGTTCCGTTGTAATGTAGTAGTTTCTACAGTGCTGCTAGTCGGTAGAAGTTGGCTAGTTGGCTAGCTAGCAGTGTTGACTAAGTTAGGAGGACAAAAATAGCTGGCTAGCTAACCTCGATAATTACTCTAATTACTCTAAACTACACAATTATCTTTGATACAAAGACGGCTATGTAGCTAGCTAAAAAATAAATAATTGCTCAGATCAAACAAATCAAACCGTTGTAATGAAATGTAATATTACCTGCGGAACGAAGCGAAGTGCGACAACTCGCTCCAAACCCGGCCAAGGACGGCACGTTCAAGAGTTGCTGCCAAAGGCCTGTGTAGCTGTCCACATGCTGTTGTAATGTTCTCTCTGTGACTAGCTGGCACTGTGTAGCTGTCCACATGCTGTTGTAATGCTCTCTCTGTGACTTGCTGCCAGAGGCCTGTGTAGCTGTCCACATGCTGTTGTAATGTTCTCTCTGTGACTAGCTGGCACTGTGTAGCTGTCCACATGCTGTTGTAATGTTCTCTCTGTGACTTGCTGCCAGAGGCCTGTGTAGCTGTCCACATGCTGTTGTAATGCTCTCTCTGTGACTAGCTGGCACTGTGTAGCTGTCCACATGCTGTTGTAATGTTCTCTCTGTGACTTGCTGCCAGAGGCCTGTGTAGCTGTCCACATGCTGTTGTAATGCTCTCTCTGTGACTAGCTGGCACTGTGTAGCTGTCCACATGCTGTTGTAATGCTCTCTCTGTGACTTGCTGCCAGAGGCCTGTGTAGCTGTCCACATGCTGTTGTAATGCTCTCTCTGTGACTTGCTGCCAGAGGCCTGTGTAGCTGTCCACATGCTGTTGTAATGTTCTCTCTGTGACTTGCTGCCAGAGGCCTGTGTAGCTGTCCACATGCTGTTGTAATGTTCTCTCTGTGACTTGCTGCCAGAGGCCTGTGTAGCTGTCCAAGGCGTTGAAATATACACGCTGTTGTCTGGTCCTGGAATGGTTACTGTGCTCCTTGGTTTGAATCGAGCTGGTAGTAGGTCCAAGCTACAGATATAGGCCCACTACTGCTCGCTATGGTGACTGTAGACCGTTTGAATAGGTGAGTAGCAGTGTGGTTGGGTAGAAAGTGTCCTTGTAGAAAGGTCTTGCCGCAGGCCTCAAAGAGAAATCCTTCTAGAAGATCAGAGAGTTCAATGGAGTACTGGGTTAACTGAATGACAACAGAGACAGAATACAATATGGAATGTTATTAAATAGTTTGGGGTAGGTCTCTTCTCAGAGTAATGCTCCTCAGAGCCAGATGCTGATGACAGGTTGTCCTATGCTGGGCAGCTGGCATCGGAAACCCCCCCTCTTGGAGAACGGGGTTCTGATGACTAGCCTTCAGGTTGTTATGCTGCTGGTGGGGAGGAGGTGGAAGGTCATTGGAAGACTGCAGAACATCAAGTGAGAGACAAGGGATGAGTTGACACATAAAGGCTCCCTGAGATTTATGCCCATTGGTTGACAGAAAGGGAAGTGATTATTGCCCGAGTGAGCCCATAGGTTAATCAGAAAGCGGGGTGTGATAGCCTTAGCGTGCCATGCTCATTGGCTGAAGTTAATAGGTGAATGACCTTCCACACACTTGTTCATGGTGAAGAGATGTGACATGATGCTGGTGAGGTACCATTATAGTCACTACCATATCAATACACTATATACACTAAAGTATGTGGACACCCCTTCAAATTAGTGGATACGGCTATTTCAGCCACACCCGTTGCTGACAGGTGTATAAAATTGAACACACAGCCATGCAATCTCCATAGACAAACACTGGCAGTAGAAGGGCCTTACTGAAGAGCTCATAAAAATCCTCTGTCCTCGGTTGAAACACTCACTACCGAGTTCCAAACTGCTTTCCCAGAAGAGTGGAGGCTGTTATAGCAGCAAAGGGGGGACCAACTCCATATTAATGCCCATGTTTTTGGAATGAGATGTTGGACAGGCAGGTGTCCACATACTTTTGGTCATGTAGTGTACCTGCTATGAGGATGAGTGAGATAGGAAGCGATGTGAACTGTAGAGTTTACTAAATGAATGAAATGACGATCCATTCAGACTGGCCTGACTTTCCAAACTACATCTGATTGATTGATTATTGATGAATGGTATTGATTAATCCCTTATGAGTGAAGCATCATAGCGTTGGACTGGGTTTATGAGCAGCTTGTCATGTATTATGTATAATATCTCACTATATCTGCGTCACAAATGGCACCCTATTCCCTTTAAGGTACACTACCTGGTCAAGCGTAGGACACTATATAGGGAATAAGGTACCATTAAGGACAAGGCCTGGTTCTAATGTCAAAACACCACTCAGAGATTCTGTCAGATGACTAAATTCAGTTTTTTCAAAATGAAAGTTTCATTAAGCTTCAATAATCCGTTTGAAAGCCATTAAGGTACACAAGTGAATGGAATAAATCAACATCACCAAACCATTCTCTCGTGTGTGAAGATAGAGAATGATGACATCACAAGAAATAAAGAATAGAAATCTACAAAATACAGTGGAAGGATTCTGATTATTTACATAATCCAATCAGAATGTATCTTTCAGTAAGACTCCTTCAACAACTACAGAAACAATAGCAACATAGCATGCTGCCTGCTCTTTTCATAGTCTACCATGTTGTGTCTGATGGAACTGTGATAACACACACACACACTAAAAACGCTGGTACCTAAAACGCATGTGACACACACACACACACAACTACTGAACCGTGAGAAGGAAGCAGACAGGAACTTACGCTCCTGTGTTTACACCTCTGTCAGGTTACCATGGAGACGGCTGTTCTTCTCGGAACCCTCCGCTCTGTAGACGGAACCTGACAACCACGACTGGTTACTGGTATATATATATGTGAGTGAGTGAGTGAGTGAGTGATAAAAACAAAATGGAGAAAGGGCATGCATGGCTGACACATACAGTTAAAACACGGGTAGGTAAAATGCCATGTGACAAACTGATATACTGTATGTTCCATTAAAAGACCACTGGACCCTGATGCTGTTTACCAGACATAGAGGGTCAGCGCAAGTTTATGTCACTATGTGTGACACTTTATACACTAGAGACCACTAACTGATAAAACTCTCTCTCATATATATATATCACCTATGATAAGAGACTATAACCTAAAGCCAGATCAGCAAACTAACTATAGCATCAGGATGGAATAATGACTACTTCAACTTGTGTGTGTGTGCATGCATGTGTGATTTGAGTCCATTCTATGGGGTTGTGCCACCCTGCTCTAATCTGTGTTGTGATTGGTTACTTCCAGGTAACCCAGCATCCAACCACAGCAAGCGAACTATAAAACAGAGGTTCCTCAAGCTGCTGCCCTGCTGTCGCTCCAGAACCGCCCCCTCACTCAGTCAAAGCAAGTGCTCATTTGCATATCCCCACCCCTTCCTCCGTTCCTCCGCCCCCTTCGAGCCCTTTCTAAACAAGTGTAATAGGCAGTGGTGGAAGAAGCTAACCGCTAACAACTAACCGCTAACCGCTAACTGCTACACAGACGAGTTGCCGTGTTGGATAGCTTTAGCCAGCTAGCTAACATAAATAGCATTCCTCTCTATTTGAGTTAGGTTGTTGCTAAATTAGCTAGCTAAGTAAGTGAAAGGTAATCTAAAAAGAAGAAAACATTTTTTTTTTACATTTTAGTCATTTAGCAGACGCTCTTATCCAGAGCGACTTACAGTAGTGAATGCATACATTTCATACAATTTCATACATATCATACATTTTTTTTCTGTGCTGGCCCCCCGTGGGAATCGAACCCACAACCCTGGTGTTGCAAACACCATGCTCTACCAACTGAGCTACAGGGAAGGCTACATATACCAACTGAGCTACAGGGAAGGCTACATATAACATATACAGGGAAGGCTACATATAACATATACAGGGAAGGCTACATATAACATATAACAAAATCTCTCTCTGATGCTTCTCCTTGATAAAAAGTAAAAAAGTAAACTACTCTAACTGCAGTGCTAGCTACCTGCAGTGGTGGAAAAAGTAACCAATTGTCATACTTGAGTAAAAGTGAAGATCCCTTAATAGAAAATGACTCAAGTGAAAGTGGAAGTCACCCAGTAAAATACTACTTGAGTAAAAGTCTAAAAGTATTTGGTTTCATATAAACTTAAGAATCAAAAGTAAAAGTAATTGCTAAAATGCACCTAAGTATCAAAAATAAAAGTAAAAGTATTTATAATTTTAAATTCCTTATACTAAGCAAACCAGACACCACCATTTTCTAGATTTTTTATTGTATTTACCGATAGCCAGGGGCACACTCCTACACTCAGACATCATTTACAAACAAAGCATTTGTGTTTAGTGAGTCCGACAGATCAGAGGCAGTAAAGATGACCAGGGATGTTCTCTTGATAAGTGCGTGAATTTGACAATTGACAATCCTGCTAAGCATTGAAAATGTAAGGAGTAGTGTTGGGTGTCAGGGGAAATGTAACCAGTACTTTTGGGTGTCAGGGAAAATGTAACCAGTACTTTTGGGTGTCAGTGAAAATGTAACCAGTACTTTGGGTGTCAGGGAAAATGTAACCAGTACTTTGGGTGTCAGGGAAAATGTAACCAGTACTTTGGGTGTCAGGGAAAATGTAACCAGTACTTTGGGTGTCAGGGAAAATGTAACCAGTACTTTGGGTGTCAGGGAAAATGTAACCAGTACTTTGGGTGTCAGGGTAAATGTAACCAGTACTTTGGGTTTCAGTGAAAATGTAACCAATACTTTGGGTGTCAGGGAAAATGTAACCAGTACTTTGGGTGTCAGGGAAAATGTAACCAGTACTTTGGGTGTCAGGGAAAATGTATGGAGTACAAAGTACATTATTTTCTGTAAAAGTTGTCAAAAATATGAATAGTAAAGTAGAGTACAGATACCCCCAAAAGTGACTTAAGTAGTACTTTAAAGTACAGTATTTTAACTGCAGTACTTTCCACCACTGGTAACAGGGAACTGAGTATCACTGTCTTCTATCTTTATCTCTTTCACTTCTTCTTCTCTCTTCCTCTTTCTCACACACAATAGGGGGTAGTTACTAAGCATAACAACCATGCCTCTCTTCCCCTCCCTCTCTCTCCCCCCCTCCTACAGACAGTGTAGTGGAGGATGGGGAGTTATCTACAGTGTGTTATAGACCCGAGGGGTTGGACCAGCTACTACAACAGACTAAGTTCACCAGGAGAGAACTACAGATCCTCTACAGGGGCTTCAAGAATGTACGTCTGTCTGTCTGTCTGTCTGTCTGTCTGTCTGTCTGTCTGTCTGTCTGTCTGTCTGTCTGTCTGTCTGTCTGTCTGTCTGTCTGTCTGTCTGTCCCTGAGGACCCTCTGTCTGTCTATCTGTCTGTCTGTCTGTCTGGCTGTCTGTCCCTGAGGACTGTCTGTCTGTTTGTCTGTCTCTCTGTCTGTCCCTGAGGACTCTCTGTCTGTCTGTCTGTCTGTCTGTCTGTCTGTCTGTCTGTCTGTCCATGAGGACTCTCGGTCTGTCTGTCTGTCTGTCTGTCTGTCTGTCTGTCTGTCTGTCTGTCTGTCTGTCCATGAGGACTCTCGGTCTGTCTGTCTGTCTGTCTGTCTGTCTGTCTGTCCCTGAGGACTCTCTGTCTGTCTGTCTGTCTGTCTGTCTGTCTGTCTGTCTGTCTGTCTGTCTGTCTGTCTGTCTGTCTGTCTGTCTGCCCCTGATGACTCTCTGTCTGTCTGTCTGTCTGTCTGTCTGTCTGTCTGTCTGTCTGTCTGTCTGTCTGTCTGTCTGTCCCTGAGGACTCTCTGTCTGTCTGTCTGTCTGTCTGTCTGTCTGTCTGTCTGTCTGTCTGTCTGTCTGTCTGTCTGTCTGTCCCTGATGTCTGTCTGTCTGTCTGTCTGTCTGTCTGTCTGTCTGTCTGTCTGTCTGTCTGTCTGTCTGTCTGTCTGTCTGTCTGTCTGTCCCTGATGACTCTCTGTCTGTCTGTCTGTCTGTCTGTCTGTCTGTCTGTCTGTCCCTGAGGACCCTCTGTCTGTCTGTCTATCTGTCTGTCTGTCTGTCTGTCTGGCTGTCTGTCCCTGAGGACTGTCTGTCTGTTTGTCTGTCTGTCTGTCCCTGAGGACTCTCGGTCTGTCTGTCTGTCTGTCTGTCTGTCTGTCTGTCTGTCTGTCCCTGAGGACAGTCTGTCTGTCTGTCTGTCTGTCTGTCTGTCTGTCTGTCTGTCTGTCTGTCCCTGAGGACTGTCTGTCTGTCTGTCTGTCTGTCTGTCTGTCTGTCTGTCTGTCTGTCTGTCTGTCCCTGAGGACTGTCTGTCTGTCTGTCCCTGAGGACCCTCTGTCTGTCTGTCTGTCTGTCTGTCTGTCTGTCTGGCTGTCTGTCTGTCTGTCTGTCTGTCTGTCTGTCCCTGAGGACTGTCTGTCTGTCTGTCTGTCTGTCTGTCTGTCTGTCTGTCTGTCTGTCTGTCTGTCTGTCTGTCTGTCTGTCTGTCCCTGAGGACTGTCTGTCTGTCTGTCTGTCGGTCTGTCTGTCTGTCTGTCTGTCTGTCTGTCTGTCTGTCTGTCTGTCTGTCTGTCTGTCTGTCTGTCTGTCTGTCTGTCTGTCTGTCTGTCTGTCTGTCTGTCTGTCTGTCTGTCTGTCTGTCTGTCTGTCTGTCTGTCTGTCTGTCTGTCTGTCTGTCTGTCCCTGAGGACCCTCTGTCTGTCTGTCTGTCTGTCTGTCTGTCTGTCTGTCTGTCTGTCTGTCTGTCTGTCCCTGAGGACTCTCTGTCTGTCTGTCTGTCTGTCTGTCTGTCTGTCTGTCTGTCTGTCTGTCTGTCTGTCTGTCTGTCGCTATCTCTTTCTCTCTCTTTTTCGCTCCAATTCAATTCCAATTCAGATTGCTTTATTGACATGAAATACAATTTGTAGATATTGTCAAAGCAGTATAGTGGTACAGCATTTCAGTAAATATAGTACAGTGCAATGAGGATAATGAATACAGTTTATTTCAGTAGTAATAATAATAGTACATATAGTCATGTATTCAGGTACAACACTAGACTGTTGTATTGTGGAATCATATATTCAGGTACAACACTACTGCTGTTGTATTGTGGAATCATGTATTCAGGTACAACACTACTGCTGTTGTACTGTGGAATCATGTATTCAGGTACAACACTACTGCTCTTGTACTGTGGAATCATGTATTCAGGTACAACACTACTGCTGTTGTATTGTGGAATCATGTATTCAGGTACAACACTACTGCTGTTGTACTGTGGAATCATGTATTCAGGCACAACACTACTGCTGTTGTACTGTGGAATCATGTATTCAGGTACAACACTACTGCTGTTGTATTGTGGAATCTACAGTCGATACATTTAATTAAATAAAAATAAGTTTATGAAATTATTATAAAAAAGAAAAAGAATTGATTGTCCAATAGGAATGTCCTAGTGGTGTCTGTCTGTCTCTCCATCTCTGTGTGTTCTAACATTCTGTTGATTGTCCAATAGGAATGCCCTAGTGGTGTCTCTCCATCTCTGTGTGTTCTAACATTCTGTTGATTGTCCAATAGGACTGTCCTAGTGGTGTCTCTCCATCTCTGTGTGTTCTAACATTCTGTTGATTGTCCAACAGGAATGTCCTAGTGGTGTCTCTCTGTCTCTCCATCTCTGTGTGTTCTAACATTCTGTTGATTGTTCAATAGGACTGTCCTAGTGGTGTCTTTCTGTCTCTCCATCTCTGTGTGTTCTAACATTCTGTTGATTGTCCAATAGGAATGTCCTAGTGGTGTCTGTCTGTCTCTCCATCTCTGTGTGTTCTAACATTCTGTTGATTGTCCAATAGGAATGTCCTAGTGGTGTCTGTCTGTCTCTCCATCTCTGTGTGTTCTAACATTCTGTTGATTGTCCAATAGGAATGTCCTAGTGGTGTCTTTCTGTCTCTCCATCTCTGTGTGTTCTAACATTCTGTTGGTTGTTCAATAGGAATGTCCTAGTGGTGTCTTTCTGTCTCTCCATCTCTGTGTGTTCTAACATTCTGTTGATTGTTCAATAGGAATGTCCTAGTGGTGTCTGTCTGTCTCTCCATCTCTGTGTGTTCTAACATTCTGTTGATTGTTTAATAGGAATGCCCTAGTGGTGTCTCTCTGTCTCTCCATCTCTGTGTGTTCTAACATTCTGTTGATTGTCCAATAGGAATGTCCTAGTGGTGTCTGTCTGTCTCTCCATCTCTGTGTGTTCTAACATTCTGTTGGTTGTTCAATAGGAATGTCCTAGTGGTGTCTTTCTGTCTCTCCATCTCTGTGTGTTCTAACTTTCTGTTGATTGTCCAATAGGAATGTCCTAGTGGTGTCTTTCTGTCTCTCCATCTCTGTGTGTTATAACTTTCTGTTGATTGTCCAATAGGAATGTCCTAGTGGTGTCTCTCCATCTCTGTGTGTTCTAACATTCTGTTGATTGTCCAATAGGAATGTCCTAGTGGTGTCTGTCTGTCTCTCCATCTCTGTGTGTTCTAACATTCTGTTGATTGTCCAATAGGAATGCCCTAGTGGTGTCTCTCTGTCTCTCCATCTCTGTGTGTTCTAACATTCTGTTGGTTGTTCAATAGGAATGTCCTAGTGGTGTGGTGGATGAAGAGACATTGAAGTTAATCTACTCCCAGTTCTTTCCTCAGGGAGGTGAGTGTCTTTAAGTGTGTGTGCTGCACCTGTGCATGAAATCCTGTGTAAGTTTTTATCTTTTTCTATGTCTCTTTCTTTCTCTATCCGTTTCTCCCTCTCTCTGTTTCCCCCTCTCCTTTCTCTCTCTCTCTCTCTCTCTCTCTCTCTCTCTCTCTCTCTCTCTCTCTCTCTCTCTCTCTCTCTCTCTCTCTCTCTCTCTCTCTCTCTCTCTCTGTTCAATTCAATTTGCTTTATTGTCATGACGTTACAATATACATATTGCCAAATCTTACTTAGAGATTTACAATACTAACATAATTAATAATTATGATCAAAATTGTCAACGGGACAACAGTAACAACAATAACCAAGGGTCAAAATAACCAATTATTGAACAATAAGCATAAAGGACATGTGCAGGTTGGTTGGTCTGTCAGACACTGTC
Source organism: Salmo trutta (assembly GCF_901001165.1). Classification (NCBI taxonomy): domain Eukaryota; kingdom Metazoa; phylum Chordata; class Actinopteri; order Salmoniformes; family Salmonidae; genus Salmo; species Salmo trutta. Next base: position 15,362 of record NW_021822741.1, read on the forward strand.
CCTCATTTTATGGCAGGCAGCAATGTAGTGTGCTGCCAACCCACAGCTCTCTGTGACCTCCCCCAACAGGACGAGTAGCCTACTCTCATCAGAGAGGTCTTTGAAACCTTGAATAAGGGTTTAGAATTTAGGGAAATTAAGCTCTCTAATTGTTTTATATTTTTTACATTTTGTCAGGAAATGCAGCTCTGTCTCGGGTTCTGCTGTGGTTGCACAGCCTTTCCTCTACAGGGACCCAGGTTTTCCTTTGTCTAGCCTTCTCAATGGCAAGGCTGTTCTCACTGAGCCTGTACTTTGTCAAGGTTTTTCTCTCTCTCTCGCTCTCAGCCTTTAAGTCTCTCAGTATCCCCCTCTCTCACTTCCTCCCCGGGCACCGAAGACGTGGATGTCGATTAAGGCAGCCCCCTGTACCTCTCTGATTCAGAGGGGTTGGGTTAAATGCGGAAGACACATTTCAGTTGAATGCATTCAGTTGTACAACTGACTAGGTATCCCCCTTTCTCTTTCCCCTCTGTTTCAGACTCCAGCACCTACGCTCATTTTCTGTTCGAAGCGTTTGACACCCACAAGAATGGTTCTGTGAGCTTCGAAGACTTCGTCACAGGCCTGTCAATCATCCTGAGAGGCTCTGTCACAGAGAAACTCAACTGGGCTTTTAACCTCTACGACCTCAACAAAGATGGCTTCATCACCAAAGAGGTATGGTACGATGTGTGTGTGTATGTATGTACAGTTGAAGTCGGAAGTTTACATACACCTTAGCCAAATACATTTAAACTCCGTTTTTCACAATTCCTGACATTTAATCCTAGTAAAAGTCCCCTGTCTTAGGTCAGTTAGGATCACCACTTTATTTTAAGAATGTGAAATGTCAGAATAATAGTAGAGAGAATGATTTACTTCAGCTTTTATTTCTTTCATCACATTCCCAGTGGGTCAGAAGTTTACATACACTCAATTAGTATTTGGTAGCATTGCCTTTAAATTGTTTAACTTGGGTCAAACGTTTCAGGTAGCCTTCCACAAGCTTCCCACAATACATTGGGTGAATTTTGGCCCATTCCTCTTGACAGAGCTGGTGTAACTGAGTCAGGTTTGTAGGCCTCATTGCTCGCACACGCTTTTTCAGTTCTGCCCACAAATGTTCTATGGGATTGATGTCAGGGCTTTGTGATGGCCACTCCAATACCTTGACTTTGTTGTCCTTAAGCCATTTTGCCACAACTTTGGAAGTATGCTTGGGGTCATTGTCCATTTGGAAGACCCATTTGGAACCAAGCTTTAACTTCCTGACTGATGTCTTGAGATGTTGCTTCAATATATCCACATAATTGTCCGTCCTCATGATGCCATCTATTTTGTGAAGTGCACCAGTCCCTCCTGCAGCAAAGCACCCCCACAACATGATGCTGCTGCCCCCATGCTTCATGGTTGGGATTGTGTTCTTTGGCTTGCAAGCCTCCCCCTTTTCCCTCCAAACATAACGATGGTCATTATGGCCAAACAGTTCTATTTTTGTTTCATCAGACCAGAGGACATTTCTCCAAAAAGTACAATCTTTGTCCCCATGTGCAGTTGCAAACCGTAGTCTGGCTTTTTTATGGCGGTTTTAGAGCAGCTGCTTCTTCCTTTCTGAGCGGCCTTTCAGGTTATGTCGATATAGGACTCGTTTTACTGTGGATATGGATACTTTTTCACCTGTTTCCTCCAGCATCTTCACAAGGTCCTTTGCTGTTGTTCTGGGGTTGATTTGCACTGGTCGCACTAAAGTACGTTAATCTCTAGGAGACAGAACACGTCCTCTTCCTGAGCAGTATGATGGCTGCATGGTTCCATGGTGTTTATACTTGCGTACTATAGTTTGTACAGATGAACGTGGTACCTTCAGGCATTTAGAAATTGCTCCTAAGGATGAACCAGACTTGTGGAGGTCTTCAATTTATTTTCTGAGGATCTGGCTGATTTCTTTTGATTTTCCCCTGATGTCAAGCAAAGAGGCACTACATTTGAAGGTAGGCCTTGAAATACATCCACAGGTACACCTCCAATTGACTCAAATTATGTCAATTAACCTATCAGAAGTTTCTAAAACCATGACATAATTTTCTGGAATTTTCCAAGCTGTTTAAAGGCACAGTCAACTTAGTGTATGTAAACTTCTGACCCACTGGAATTGTGATACAGTGAATTATAAGTGAAATAATCTGTCTGTAAACAATTGTTGGAAAAATTACTTGTGTCATTCACAAAGTAGATGTCCTAACTGACTTGCCAAAACTATAGTTTGTTAACAAGAAATTTGTGGAGTGGTTGAAAAACGAGTTTTAATGACTCCAACCTAAGTGTATGTAAAATTCCGACTTCAACTGTGTGTATGTGTGTGCAAATATGTTTTTTTCTCTCTTCTAAACTATTCCCCCATCCTCCCCTCTGTGTGTGTGTGTGTGTGTGTGTGTGTGTGTGTGTGCGTGTGTGCGTGTTTGTGTGTGTGAAAATGAATATGTGCGCATGTGTATTTGTGTGTGTGCCTCTGTGTGTGTTTCTGTGTGCGTCTCTGTGTGTGTGTGTTTCAGGAGATGACTGATATAATGAGCTCTATCTATGATATGATGGGGACATGTACGTACCCCTGTATGCAGAACGACGCCCCCAAGGAGCACGTCGACATCTTCTTCCAGGTAACACAACTAACCACATATCTAGGATCAGATGAACACCTTCTTCCAGGTAACAACTAACCACAGATCTAGGATCAGGTGAACAACTTCTTCCAGGTAACACAACTAACCACAGATCTAGGATCAGATGAACACCTTCTTCCAGGTAACACAACTAACCACAGATCTAGGATCAGGTGAACACCTTCTTCCAGGTAACAACTAACCACAGATCTAGGATCAGGTGAACACCTTCTTCCAGGTAACACAACTAACCACAGATCTAGGATCAGGTGAACACCTTCTTCCAGGTAACACAACTAACCACAGATCTAGGATCAGATGAACACCTTCTTCCAGGTAACACAACTAACCACAGATCTAGGATCAGATGAACACCTTCTTCCAGGTAACAACTAACCACAGATCTAGGATCAGATGAACAACTTCTTCCAGGTAACACAACTAACCACAGATCTAGGATCAGATGAACACCTTCTTCCAGGTAACACAACTAACCACAGATCTAGGATCAGATGAACACCTTCTTCCAGGTAACACAACTAACCACAGATCTAGGATCAGGTGAACACCTTCTTCCAGGTAACACAACTAACCACAGATCTAGGATCAGATGAACACCTTCTTCCAGGTAACACAACTAACCACAGATCTAGGATCAGATGAACACCTTCTTCCAGGTAACACAACTAACCACAGATCTAGGATCAGGTGAACAACTTCTTCCAGGTAACACAACTAACCACAGATCTAGGATCAGATGAACACCTTCTTCCAGGTAACACAACTAACCACAGATCTAGGATCAGATGAACACCTTCTTCCAGGTAACACAACTAACCACATATCTAAACCTTGATTCAATCCTAATCTGCTTGTAGACAACAGCACATTTTAAAGGCCATGTTAATGCGTTAGTGGAGAGCACATTCAAGGTAAACTGAGAAGATGTCGGCTCAATTGGAAATGACCTTTAAATGCTTTAGCACGGTATCTTATTTAATCCAGGCCCCAGGGTTAGATAATTCTACCTCCAGTGTTTTCTAATTGAATCCAGGCCCCAGGGTTAGATAATTCTACCTCCAGTGTTTTCTAATTGAATCCAGGCCATAGGGTTAGATAATTCTACCTCCAGTGTTTTCTAATTGAATCCAGACCCTAGGGTTAGTTAATTCTACCTCCAGTGTTTTCTAATTGAATCCAGGCCCCAGGGTTAGATAATTCTACCTCCAGTGTTTTCTAATTGAATCCAGGCCCCAGGGTTAGTTAATTCTACCTCCAGTGTTTTGTAACTGAATATAGGCCATAGGGTTAGATAATTCTACCTCCAGTGTTTTGTAACTGAATATAGGCCATAGGGTTATATAATTCTACCTCCAGTGTTTTCTAATTGAATCCAGGCCATAGGGTTAGATAATTCTGCCTCCAGTGTTTTCTAATTGAATCCAGACCCCAGGGTTAGATAATTCTACCTCCAGTGTTTTCTAATTGAATATAGGCCCTAGGGTTATATAATTCTACCTCCAGTGTTTTCTAATTGAATCCAGGCCATAGGGTTAGATAATTCTGCCTCCAGTGTTTTCTAATTGAATCCAGACCCCAGGGTTAGATAATTCTACCTCCATTGTTTTCTGATTGAATCCAGGCCCCAGGGTTAGATAATTATACCTCCAGTGTTTTCTAACTGAATCCAGGCCCCAGGGTTAGATAATTCTACCTCCAGTGTTTTCTGATTGAATCCAGACCCCAGGGTTAGATAATTCTACCTCCATTGTTTTCTGATTGAATCCAGGCCCCAGGGTTAGATAATTCTACCTCCAGTGTTTTCTGATTGAATCCAGACCCCAGGGTTAGATAATTATACCTCCAGTGTTTTCTGATTGAATCCAGACCCCAGGGTTAGATAATTCTACCTCCAGTGTTTTTCACAAAGGGTTTTAAAAGGACCCTCTAGACATAACCTCCTTATTGTTGCATTCTGACTTTGTGAACAACCAAAAGGTCAAATAGTTACTTATATTTGTCCTGTTTCAGATGTAGGTGTGTAACGTGTACAGTGTGTGGTGTGAAATGGAAATGTGTTTGTTGCATATCCCACGGAGACACCCTTCGGAGTGTTGGGTCACGGCCAGGGATCAGAGTAGCATATTCAACTGTTTCTCTGTTTCACTCTGTCAGAAAATGGACAAGAACAAAGATGGCGTGGTCACCATTGAGGAATTTCTGGAATCTTGTCAAAAGGTGTGTGTGTGTGTGTGTGTGTGTGTCTGTCTGTCTGTCTGTCTGTCTGTCTGTCTGTCTGTCTGTCTGTCTGTCTGTCTGTCTGTCTGTCTGTCTGTCTGTCTGTCTGTCTGTCTGTCTGTCTGTCTGTCTGTCTGTCTGTCTGTCTAAGTGTGTCTGTCTGTCTAAGTGTGTCTGTCTGTGTAAGTGTGTCTGTCTGTGTGTCTGTGTGAGTGTGTGCATGTGTTAAATTTCAGCATGATTCTATAGGATGTGATTATGTATGATGTGATTTAATAATATTTAAAACGTCACAATGTGAAGTTTTTTTCCACAAATGTGTTTTTCCATCAGAAATGATTGCTTATGGGTACCTTCATGTGTGTGTAATGTGTCACATTTAACTGTGTAAAACCTTGCATTGTTACTTTTTTCTCTGAGAGTGACGTGGATATACAGTTGAAGTCGGAAGTTTACATACACCTTAGCCAAATACATTTAAACTCAGTTTTTCACAATTCCTGACATTTTATCCTAGTAAAAATTCCCTGTCTTAGGTCAGTTAGGATCCCCATTTTATTTTAAGAATGTGAAAAGTCAGAATAATAGAAGAGAGAATGATTTATTTCAGCTTTTATTTCTTTCATCACATTCCCTGTGGGTCAGAAGTTTACATACACTCAATTAGTATTTGGTAGCATTGCCTTTAAATTGTTAAACTTGGGTCAGACATTTCAGTTAGCCTTCCACAAGCTTCCCACAATACATTGGGTGAATTTTGGCCCATTCCTACTGACAGAGCTGGTGTAACTGTGTCAGGTTTGTAGGCCTCCTTGCTCGCACACGCTTTTTCAGTTCTGCCCACATATTTTCTATAGGATTGAGGTCAGGGCTTTGTGATGGCCACTCCAATACCTTGACTTTGTTGTCCTTAAGCCATTTTGCACAACTTTGGAAGTATGCTTGGGGTCATTGTCCATTTGAAGGCCCATTTGCGATCAAGCTTTAACTTCCTGACTGATGTCTTGAGATGTTGCTTCAATATATCCACATAATTGTCCGTCCTCATGATGCCATCTATTTTGTGAAGTGCACCAGTCCCTCCTGCAGCAAAGCACCCCCACAACATGATGCTGCTGCCCCGTGCTTCACGGTTGGGATGGTGTTCTTTGGCTTGCAAGCCTCCCCCTTTTCCCTCCAAACATAACGATGGTCATTATGGCCAAACAGTTCTATTTTTGTTTCATCAGACCAGAGGACATTTCTCCAAAAATTACGATCGTTGTCCCCATGTGCAGTTGCAAACCGTAGTCTGGCTTTTTTATGGCGGTTTTGGAGCAGTGGCTTCTTCTTTTCTGAGCGGCCTTTCAGGTTATGACGATATAGGACTCGTTTTACTGTGGCTATAGATACTTTTGTACCTGTTTTGTATCTCTAGGAGACAGAACGCATCTCCTTCCTGAGCGGTATGACGGCTGCGTGGTCCTATGGTGTTTATACTTGCGTACTATTGTTTGTACAGATGAACGTGGTACCTTCAGGTGTTTGGAAATTGCTCCCAATGATGAACCAGACTTCTGGAGGTCTACAATTTATTTTCTGAGGTCTTGGCTGATTTTTATTGATTTTCCCCTGATGTTAAGCAAAGAGGCACTGAGTTTGAAGGTAGGCCTTGAAATACATCCCCATGTAGACCTCCAATTGACTCAAATTATGTCAATTAGCCTATCAGAAGCTTCGAAAGCCATGACATAATTTTCTGGAATTTTCCAAGCTGTTTAAAAGGCACAGTCAACTTAGTGTATGTAAACTTCTGACCCACTGGAATTATGATACAGTGAATTATAAGTGAAATAATCTGTCTGTAAACAGTTGTTGGAAAAATTACTTGTCATACACAAAGTAGATTTCCTAACCGACTTGCCAAAACTATAGTTTGTTAACAAGAAATTTGTGGAGTGGTTGATAAATGAGTTTCACTGACTCCAACCTAAGTGTATGTAAACTTCTGACTTCAACTGTGTATCTATTTGTCTCTCTGAAATGAAAGAATCTAGTGATAGATTAAACAAATACATGTCTGTCATTGAACAACCCCATGACATGATGAGATGTGGAAAATCACACCAATCTTTTTCATAAGTTATTGAAACAAAAAAGCTAATTTACTAACATTGGATATTAAACTTTTTATTTATTTAAGAACCTGTTTCTGCTTTTGTACTGTTTAAACCTTTTCTCTAACTGCTTCTTACCTGTTGTGCTTTTGGTCCCTTCCTGCCTCCTGTCCAGGATGAGAACATCATGCAGTCCATGCATCTGTTTGACAACGTCATTTAGTGATACTTCCTGTGGGTGTGGCCTAAAGGACAGGGTTCCCATATTTAGCCCCACAGCCTCCACCCCTAGCTCCCCTCTATCCCCAAACACAGACTCATTAAGGCTGTCAGGGGGGTAAAAGGTACCCCTCCATGGATCTCCACTCTCCCATCCATCCCTAGGCCCTAGACCCCCCCCCTACCCCTACATTCTATATGACATCACATTCACACTATGCAATAATGTCCTTTATTCTCTATTACTAGTTGGACAAAATGGTGGACTCAAAAAGCTTTAAATCAGGCAATAATCTCACTGCCTGGTCCGAACTTGTTAACTGTGAGATATATTATTATCAGTCAACGAACGTTGCAGAATGTTCCATCTCTCAATGTTCTGGAATGGAATCCCCTGGCTGATGGAATTACCCACAACCCTCCAAACATCCATATTGTGTCCTATTCACCTCATTATCTATGGAAATATGGGCGGGGTCTGTTTATGTTTTTTTGTGGGTGACTTCTGGTTAAGTACTTCCGGCCAATAGTTGGGAGCTAGTTAACTAACTCAGTATCGCTTCTCACAACTTTACAAACATAAAATGGTCATTTTATGTTGGGTAAGGGGTTGCCACGGTAATTGGCAGAAATGGAAGCTGTTCATGGAGCACGAGTGTTTGACCCCCAAACTTTTTTGAGGAGCGAGTGCAGTTGTGAGGCGCCTTTTGATTTGCAGCCACCTCCTAAGGACGAGGAGTCTCTTCAGCTTTGGCTCAAAGCATTGAAAAGATGCTGTAAAGAGGTCAATGGAACTCGACCGAAACAATCGAATTGCCATGGAAACGCTTGAGGGAAAGATCCCAAATCTCCTCATTGCCCCCCAGCAAAATGAACCTATATTTAGGCTTTTATTTACAGTATAGAGTATGTGTACTATGTTGTGGTAAAAACCAGAGTTTAACGCTTGTATGGATGTCAACCATTGGAGGTTGGTGGCACCTTAATTGGGGAGGACGGGCTCGTGGTAATGGCTGAAGAGGAATAGTTGGAATGGTATCAAATGCATCAAACACATGGTTTCCATGTGATTGATGCCATTCCAATTGCTCCGTTCCAGCCTTTATTATGAGCCGTCCTCCCCTCAGCAGCCTCCTGTGATGTCAACCCCAATGTTCAGGTCATTGTCACCAACTAACTACATTACAGTTAAAAACTACTTTGACTACACCACCGGTTTCTGTATGCTAGCTATGCTACCAGCTTATATGAAGGTGAGTTAGCATTTATCAGTCACTCCTTCTAAACCTGAAAAGGGACAACTTCTAAATCATGCAGCAAAGACAGCTAAATATATTCAAATCAAACTTTAGTTGCCACATTGTGGGCCTGTTTACAATACATAAATCACGGCGGATTGATGAATATCCACTTTGTTATATCAGATATGTTTAATGTGCACCAATCCGGCGTCCCTCTTATATCCCCCACGATCTGTGTTCCATTGACCTCTTTACAGCATCTATAGTGTCTGCATGATGTGTGTTTTAAAAATGACAATAAGTAATATTTAATGTAACTGGTTGTGTGTGTACTGTAGGTGCTGGACATTGCTCCTTCTGAAGGTGTCTGTGTATATTTTGTACTGACATGATGATATGATGATGGAAGTGAATAAACCACTATTGCTATGCAAACCAATGTAAATGTATTATTTGTAGTTACTGTATGTACTGTACAGTACAAGAGGTGTGATTTTAAAAGCTACTTTGAAGTTACTGTTATAACAAGGTGAAACAATGACAATGAAGTTTAATCTGAACAGTTTATTAAACACAATCCACACTTGATAGTTTCCAGTATTTTGTGTTTTTATAAAAGCGACAAGAGACACTGCATCAGGACACTGAGGCAAAATATTACCATAACTTTGTCATAAAACCAATAATAAATGTATATGAACATACCAAGTAAACATATATTATGTATCATCTAACATTATAATGTAATAGAATAGTACAGTACTGTATACTGTAATAGAATAGTGCAGTACTGTATAATGTAATAGAATAGTGCAGTACTGTATAACGTAATAGAATAGTACAGTACTGTATAACGTAAAAGAATAGTACTGTATACTGTAATAGAATAGTACTGTATACTGTAATAGAATAGTACTGTATACTGTAATAGAATAGTACTATATACTGTAATAGAATAGTACTGTATACTGTATAATGTAATAGAATAGTACAGTACTATATACTGTAATAGAATAGTACAGGACTGTAGAATGTAACAGAATAGTACTGTATACTGTATAATGTAATAGAATAGTACAGGACTGTATAATGTAAGAGAATAGTACAGGACTGTATAATGTAACAGAATAGTACAGGACTGTATAATGTAATAGAATAGTACAGGACTGTATAATGTAAGAGAATAATACAGTACTGTAGAATGTAACAGAATAGTACAGGACTGTATAATGTAAGAGAATAGTACAGGACTGTAGAATGTAACAGAATAGTACAGTACTGTAGAATGTAATAGAATAGTACAGGACTGTATAATGTAATAGAATAGTACTGTATAATGTAATAGAATAGTACTATATACTGTAATAGAATAGTACAGGACTGTAGAATGTAATAGAATAGTACAGGACTGTATAATGTAATAGAATAGTACTGTATAATGTAATAGAATAGTACTATATACTGTAATAGAATAGTACAGGACTGTAGAATGTAACAGAATAGTACAGTACTGTATAATGTAACAGAATAGTTGTAAGGGTTGCGGAACTGGTGGCAGTGAAGTCAGACGCAGGAGAGCAGAAATAGGTAATAGCCGGAGCAGTTTAATACAAAACCCACGGCAATACAAAAATAACCTACATGGGTACAAACCCGACGTGCACCAGTAACATAGAGTACAAGCACTTTCAAACAAACAATTCCACACAAGGACATGGGGGGATCAGAGGGTTAAATACACAACAATTAATGAGGGAAATGGAAAGAAAACAAGACAAAACAAATGGAAAATGAAAAGTGGATCAACGATGGCGCCGACCGCCGAACACCGCCCGAACAAGGAGAGGAAACGACTTCGGTGGAAGTCGTGACAATAGTACAGTACTGTATAATGTAATAGAATAGTACAGGACTGTAGAATGTAATAGAATAGTACAGTACTGTAGAATGTAATAGAATAGTACAGGACTGTAGAATGTAATAGAATAGTACTGTATACTGTATAATGTAATAGAATAGTACAGGACTATAGAATGTAATAGAATAGTACAGGACTGTAGAATGTAATAGTACAGTACGGTATACAAGAATAGTACAGTTCTGTAGAATGTAATAGAATATAATATAAACAGAATATAAGAAATGTATTGTTCCTGAGAGCAAACATCAAGAAGTAATTAAAACATATTTATAATGTTCTTAGCCTTAATATAAAATCTAACAAGTTGGAGTTTATGTAACATAAAAAATATCAAATATATGCATTCTGCAGCGATACCCCATCCCATCTGGTTTGCGCTTAGTGGGACTATCTTTTTTTTTTTCAACAGGACAATGACCCAACACACCTCCAGGCTGTGTAAGGGCTATTTGACCAAGAAGGAGAGTGACGGAGTGCTGCATCAGATGACCTGGCCTCCACAATCACCCCAACCTCAACCATATTGAGATGGTTTGGGATGAGTTGGACCGCAGAGTGTAGGAAAAGCAGCCAAGGAATGCTCAGCATTTGTGGAAACTCCTTCAAGACCTTTGGAAAAGCATTACAGGTGAAGCTGGTTGAGAGAATGCCAAGAGTCTGCAAAGCTGTCATCAAGGCAAAGGGTGGCTACTTTGAAGAATCTCAAATATAAAATATATTTTGATTTGTTTAACACTATTTTTTGTTACTACACGATTCCATATGTGTTATTTCATAGTTTTTATGTCTTCACTATTATTCTACAATGTAGAAAATAGTAAACATAAAGAAAAACACTTGAATGAGTAGGTGTGTCCAAACTTTTGACTGGTACTGTATATACAGTGCATTCGGAAAGTATTCAGACCCCTTGGCTTTTTCCACATTTTGTTACATTACAGCCTTATTCTAAAAATGGATGAAATTGTTTTTTTCCTCATCAATCTACACACAATACCCCATAATGACAAAGCAAAAACTGAAATATCACATTGACACAAGTATTCAGACCCTTTACTCAGTACATTGTTGAAGCACCTTTGGTAGTGATTACAGCCTCGAGTCTTCTTGGGTATGATGCTACAAGCTTGGCACACCTGTATTTGGGGAGTTTCTCCCATTCTTCTTTGCAGATCCTCTCAATCTCTGTGATGTTGGTTGGGGAGCGTCACTGCACAGCTATTTTCAGGTCTCTCCAAAGATGTTTGATCAGGTTCAAGTCCAGAGCGGCTGGGCCACTCAAGGACATTCAGAGATTTGTCCTGAAGCCACTCCTGCGTTGTCTTGGCTATGTGCTTAGGCTCGTTGTCCTGTTGGAAGGTGAACCATTGCGCCAGTCAGGTCCTGAGCGCTCTGGAGCAGGTTTTCATCAAGAATTTCTCAGTACTTTGCTCCGTTCATCTTTCTCTCGATCCTAACTAGTCTCCCAGTCTCTGCTGCTGAAAAACATACCAACAGCATGATGCTGCCACCACCATGCTTCCCCGTAGGGATGGTGCCAGGTTTCCTCCAGACGTGACGCTTGGCATTTCAGCCAAAAAGTTCAATCTTGGTTTCATCAGACCTGAGAATCTTGTTTCTCATGGTCTGAGAGTCCTTTGGGTGCTTTTTGGCAAACTCCAAGCGCGCTGTTATGTGCTTTTTACTGAGGAGTGGCTTCCATCTGTCCACTATACCATAAAGCCCTGATTGGTGGAGTGCTGCAGAGATGGTTGTCCTTCTGGAAGGTCCACAGTGGAACTCTGGAGCTCTGTCCGAGTGCCCATCGGGTTCTTCAGCACCTCCCTGACCAAAACCCTTTCTACAACTTGACTGGAGTCCACCTGTGGTAAATTCAATTGATTGGACAAGATTTGGAAAGGCCCACACCTGTCTATAAGGTCCCACAGTTGACCGTGCATGTCAGAGCAAAAACCAAGCCATGAGGTCAAAGGAATTTTGTGTAGAGCTCCGAGACAGGATTGTGTCGAGGCACAGATCTGGAGAAGGGTACCAAACAATCCTGCAGCACTGAAGGTCCGCAAGAACACAGTGGCTTCCCTCATTCTTAAATGGAATACGTTTGGAACAACCAAGACTGGCAATCCCGTCTCAGAGCTCAACACACAATTCCTTCGACCTCATGGCTTGGTTTTTGCTCTGAAATGCACGGTCAACTTTTTGGCTTAAATGCCAAGCGTCACGTCTGGAGGAAACCTGGCACCATCCCTACGAGGAAGCATGGTGGTGGCAGCATCATGCTGTTGGTATGTTTTTCAGCAGCAGAGACTGGGAGACTAGTTAGGATCGAGAGAAAGATGAACGGAGCAAAGTACTGAGAAATTCTTGATGAAAACCTTCAAAAGAAGAAGCCAATTAGGAAGTTTAGTCCAGATACTGTCATCTTTCAACAGTGGAATGATCAGAAATGGAATCAGATGACTCGTGTTCAAAAAATTGATCAGAAATACAGTGTAGACATTGTTAATGTTGTAAATGACTATTGTAGCTGGAAACGGCAGATTTTGTTATGGAATATCTACATAGGTGTACAGAGGCCCATTATCGCATCCATCACTCCTGTGTTCCAATGGCACGTTGTGTTAGCTAATCCAAGTTTAGGCTAATTGATCATTAGAAAACCTTTTTGCAATTAGTAGCACAGCTGAAAACTGTTGTTCTGATTAAAGAAGCAATAAAACTGGCCTTCTTTAGACTAGTTGAGTATCTGGAGCATCAGCATTTGTGAGTTCTATTACAGGCTTAAAATGGCCAGAAACAAAGGACATTCTTTTGAAACTCATCAGTCTATTCTTGTTCTGAGAAATGAAGGCTATTCCATGCGAGAAATTGCCAAGAAACTAAAGATGTCGTACAATGCTGTGTCCTACTCCTTTCACAGAACAGTGCAAACTGGCTCTAACCAGAATAGAAAGAGGAGTGGGAGGCCCCGGTGCACAACTGAGGAAGATGACAAATACAGCATTGTTTATAAGACAAAACTGACCCTGGATCAGCAGTCCAACTAAGTTTGAATAGTCCTGTGTGGCTCAGTTGGTAGAGCATGCTGCATGGTTTCCATTCCCAATGGGGCCACCGCCATGAAAAATGTATTCACACATAATTATAAGTCGCTTTGGATGAAAGCATTTTCTAAATGGCATATCTTATGATACATTATTATAACACTTAGTTTGACTATACAGGTCCAGATATACAGGGTTTCTGTCAAACTTGTTGTGTTCAGGTCTTCTTGGTTCTGGGTTTGTTGTGTTCAGGTCTTCTTGGTTCTGGGTTTGTAATGTTCAGGTCTTCTTGCATATGGATTTGTTGTGTTCAGGTCTTCTTGGTTCTGGGTTTGTTGACTGTACTGTAGAGAACATAGGAGTCCTTGTCAGCTGTTTGTGCTGCTGTGGGTCTGAAGAGAGAGAAACAGAAATTAAACAGAATCTGCATCCCCCAAAAAACCTTCTTATACTCTTACTTTGACCAAGGCCTACATGGTTCTGGTGAAAAGTAGTACACTAAATTAGGAATAGGGCTCCATTTGGAACACAGAACAGTTAATCAAAACCAGCACTCTCTCATTATAGACAGGAATTGTCTTGAGATTTCCATTGCTGGTTTTGTAGTTTAAGGAAATGCCATCACTTGTGGCCACTAGGGGTAAACTATTTGCTTATTAATGACATCATGGTCTTCTCGTCCAATAAGCAGCAGCATATGAATGAGCTGTAATCAAGAATTTAGCTTCTTTACAACCAAATCTAAAAAAAAGTATATGTAAAAGATATGTTATAGAAGGGTCACAATATTTTTTTGCGATTTCATTCGTTTGTGAGAAACTCCAACCAGCGATTCACTTCCTCATCCTCGTTGTTCAGGAAGTGGGCTCCAAAAACACCCCAAAACATCCTTTTAGAAACTAAAAAGCTCTAAGTAGTCTATAGTGATGCATGTCTTTAGATGTTGTACAACATGAAATTGTGTCATTCTGAACTTAATCCACAACGTTATGTTCCATGTTGTTGAGACTTGAACGATGCCTCTCGTCCGTTCTAGCAGCAGACTACACAGAGAACAGAACAGTTGGACGGGGAAACAGCACGAGTCACACAAAATGGAATATAACGTTGTGGATAACGTTTGGAATGACACAATTTCATGTGTACAACTGTTACATCTAAAGTCCTGCATCACTATACTGAGAGCTTTCTGTTTCTAAAAGACAGTATTGTGTTTTTGAAGCAGTTGTTCATGTTTTTTCAGAGCCTCTACTGCACAACGAGGATGAGGAAGTGAATTGCTGGTTGGGGCAAGTTTCTCTACAACAAGTGAAGTCGCAATAAAAGGTGTCTGGACCCTTCTATAACATTTACATACAAAATCGACATTTGGTTGTAAAAAATCCAACTTCTCCTTTAATGTGGTGTATTCACAATGCTCTAGAATTGACTGTTGTTGTAATGGCAGAATATGCTCACTGGTTGGCATTACTGGAGCGGTTGAATTTCACAGCATCGTACTGGACATCCTCGTCCTGTTTCTGGGGTTGATGCAGCTGGACGGTGGAGTACAGAGGCCCTTCCTGGATTTTGGAGCCAGAGAAGTGGACACTGGCATAGTGAACGTCATCCTGGTCGACGGTGGCTGCTGTCTGTGCTGCAGTAGGGGTCATGGCCATGCCTGAGATGTTGTCATACACTGGACTAGAGTCTCCCTGATGGGAAGAGGACAGACAACATGATGACTAGAAATGTTCCACAAAACAATACAAATAATCTGATTGTAACAGACTCACCTGTTCATTCTCTGATGTGTCTCTTGTGTCAGAGGTGGATTTGGAGGCCTTCTTCCTGGTTTGCACATTAATTCATGAATTTATTCTTGAATAAATCAATGATCAAATTAAGTTAATAAAAAGAGTTAGAGTGAAATAATCTTTAAAATAATCACTCACCTGAACCACATGAGTCCAGAGAGACAGAGGATGAGAACCAGAACAACCACTATGATTCCTACAGCTGCAGTCACAACTGAGGTTTGTTTCCCTATAATAAAATATGGATGATATGAGTACAATATTACAATATTTGTTAACTGATCTAATCTCAATGTATATATAATTATAAAACAAAGTATGATAAGCCAAAGTATAATTATTAATATTAGTTTGAAATGTAATTTTGTATTGAAATATATAAGATGGAACTTTACCTGTTACAATGATCATCAGAGCTATAGAGTTATTAGATGCTATTGTATTCTCAGCCTCACAGTAATATTCTCCTCTGTCCTCAGAGATGATGTTAGTGATGCTGTAACTCTGTCCTGATGCTTTTGGTGAGGTTACGTTCTTCTTGTACCAGCTGTATTTGTCCACAGGAGGGTTGGCATCACTGCTGCAGGTCAGAGTCACTGAACTGCCCTCCACTATTTCACCAGAGGGACTGACTGACACTGAGGTGTTCTTTGGACCATCTGATGTAAAATACCAAATATTTTATCGAAGTAATATTAACAATTAGTAAAAAAATATATTTTTGTTCTGTAATGATTGATAAAGTAAGACCTTTCTCTTTTGCCTGAATGCATGATACTTGTTGAGTAGAATACGGTACTATTGTACTGTACTCACACACTGCAGGAGATCTGAGTTCCTCATGGCCTTTTACAGCACAGTAGTAACTGTCTGCATCCTCACTGCTGATGGAGTACATGGGGGAGGAGTTATCTTGTACATTCTGTCCATTCTTGTACCAGATGTAGGTGGGGTTACCAGTCAGAGTACAGGTGGTGCTACAGGTCAGTGTCTTATACGCTGAAAACTGTTGAGGAGTCACCTTCACCTGAAAACCTGAATTAAAGGGGAGTAAAAACAGAGAACATCATTTTAGAATTAATGAATAATTTCATGACTCTTCAAAACTGTATAATGTGCTGTGCAGTGTTACCTGTGACGGTCAGAGTACAAACATCTATGACATTGTGTGTAATTTCTATGTAATGATGAATATTGAAGTATTACCCTTCTCATTGACTTTAAATGATTGATACTTCCTAAGTAGAATAGTAGTTTAATTCATACTCACAAACTACAGGAGAGTGGAGACCCTCTTGACCTTCAACAGCACAGGAGTAAATGTTCACAGAAGAATCCCAGACCACCAGCATATTACTAGAGTGTTGTTGGGAAGTGGGCTCATCTAGACGTTGTCCGTTCTTGTACCAGATGTAGGTGGGGTTGGGGTTGTCAGTCAGAGTACAGGTGGTGCTACAGGTCAGTGTTCTCTGTCCCTCTGCAGCAGGAGTCACCTTCACCTGCAGACCTGAAACAATATGTATAAAACCACATACACCTCTGTGTTAACAGGATGGTTCATTTATTTTCTCCTGTAATTCAATATGATTTACAGTTGTATCATACAGTGTAGTATTACCTGTGACAAACAGAGTTGTTCCTGGGAAACTATGACCCCATTCAAAGTTGTCTGTTTTAAAAGTGAAGCGATACTCAGCTGAGTCCTCCTCTCTCAGATCTGAGATTCTCAGGATGGAGGGACCTTCATTTCTCCATGTCTCTTTGTCAGTGTACTCAACACGACCTGCATACCCTGGGTCTCTGGTTAGGCCTTCAGGGGTCGACTTATTACTTCTAAACCAGAATGTTGATGTGGTGGGATAATAACTCATATAAGTACAGGATATGTCCACTGTTGACCCCTTCAAGACACAGATTCTCCTCTTCGTGTAATTCACTCTGTTGCAGTTCTGATCCTGAACACCTGAAACATAAAGAGGGCATCATTTACACAGTGGAATCGTGAGCTTCAGTAATCCAAAGTAGTTATACCATCCTGTCTTGTCAAAGTGTTGCACTTTTGCTAGACAACTGTGAGGGCTGATTAGTAGACAGAAGAGTTATACTTGAACAGTTAAACTAGAAGACTGAGTTGAATCCACACTCACACACTGCAGGAGAGTGGAGATCCTCATGGCCTTTTACAGCACAGGAATAACTCTCTGTTTTAGGACTCCAGACAGAGTGTTGTTGGGAAGTGGACTGAGGAAGAGACTGTCCATTCTTGTACCAGATGTAGGTGGGGTTGGGGTTACCAGTCAGAGTACAGATGGTTCTACAGGTAATTGTCACTGGATTTTGCCAACTTGAAGTAGTCACCTTCACCTGCAGCTCTGGAGTAGATGACAACATTAAAACCCTGAATACCCTGTTGTCAAGTTTAATCACATGATGCAAGATATTCTCATACTCATTTAATTCTTTAATCTGTTTAATATATACAAATCTAATTTATAGACCTACATGGTGTCATGACGTTGGCCTGTGGGTAAGGTTTATGACCCTCCCATAAATACCTTTCTCCCTTCCCCTCTCTTACTGACCCTACTGAAGGACTGCTGTCCTGTTAAATATAGAGAGTCTGGGAACATCAAACAAATGGGGAAAGGAACCATCTTTACATAATAAAACCAGTTGGAAATATGCTTGATAACGTAATGAGTATGTATGTCAGGTTCGTTGTTATCTGGGACATTATGATTGATGACAGGACGACATAAACTGTACCTGAGAAAGTATACACCCTCTAGTTATCAGAGTCACATGGAATTGTTATGCAATTGAAATGTTTGATATTGAAATTGTTTGTTAGGAGATTAAATGTAATTTTAGCTTCCAAATGAGAGAATTGGGTTTTCATAAGGAAAGTGCCCTGCTCGATCAGTGGTCCAACCCTGTGAAGAGACAAGGGTTATAAACGATGAAACACCTCCTTTCCCCCTCTCCACTATATAACCCTTTGACGAAAAGACATTCACCAGTTCCAGTACGGGAGGTCTGCAGACTCGACGTTAGGACACACATATCAAGAACATAACTAAGCCAACTTCGGCGTGAGCTTTGATGGCGAATGGTATGAACTTTGAGCTTATTCACTACAGAAGTGATACTTCCTAGCCGTTGAGTTAGCAGCGGCCGCTGTAGACGTGGGCTAGGAAAGGACGGACGACGGATCCAGTCTAACAGACGGAGGAAGATACCACCACGTATCCAATTTACCACCAGAGACATTGTTCCGAGGACAGGAAGATCTGTTGGCCAACCCAGCCAGCATCTACGACCAATCTACCGAAGCGCAGCTCAGAGTAAATATTTATTGCATTTTCCTTTTCCAAATGGGCGGTAATTTAGAATGCATAAGATAATGTATTTACGATAGCATAGCTGCTGTTTCTTTGTTCCTAAATCTTCCCGCTCTTTCATTCAAGCCCAACCCCCTTTCCTTTGTGTAACCAGCCATGATACAGGTTCCGTCCACCAGGACGTTTTCTGTATGACATCATTGTATTCTGTGTATTTGTAATTCTGTGTGATTAGTTAGGTATTTAGTAAATAAATAATTAAACCCAATTTTGTATTGCTGATTCAACTTGTTAGCCAGGGTTCATGAAGATAACCAAGAATTTACAACTTTCATTATGAGACTGAAAATAAGATAAGGGTTAATATTGACTGCTATCGATGTAAAATATTACTAAGTATTTTAAGAGGTTATTCGGAAGATAACGGCTCTATAAATGTTCTTCTGTGGTGCCCCGACTTTCTAGTTAATTACATTTACATGATTAGCTTAATCAGGTAATATTAATTACAGAGAAATAATTTTATAAGTTAGCATGTCATATCACTTAATCCGGCATAGCCAAAGACACGACATATTGGAGCCCCTGTGCGAGGAATCTAAAATAGGATGAAGCTTTCATTTTGATTCAGCCTATATAAAATTGAAAAGCAGATTACATAATATACCAAGTTGATTATATACATTATGGGAATTGTAGATCGGAATTATTGGTGCGTGTGTGCTCTGGAGAGTCACCTCCGTGTTGTGCTCTGACGTAGTCAGTGGGTAGCATACCCTATACAGTTCTGTAGGAGGACTGATAAAGCTATCTGAGAAATAGCGCGTTTGGCCAAACGCAGGGCTATTTCTGCCTCGCGCGTTTCAGACGCGTGTTGGCTAGGTCATTATTAATTTCTCGAGCGAGGACAAAGAGCCAGCCGATTTAAATTTAGGAGAGATTAGCTTGTCCAGCGTATCTCTCTGTCTGTCTCTCGCGTTTCGATGCGTGGAGACCACGGTGCATTTTGTTGTTTACCGCGAGTTCCGGTTAAAACATCGTCAAATATCGCCGAAAAGGGTTTGAACATAATACGTTATAAGTAAAACCTTTCCCTTGCCAAGGGAATCCTATGTTGAGCATTTTTCAGGCATAAAGTAGCATTAGCTTGCTCGAGATGCTAAGCTAACAAAAGGGAAAACAGCCATTTTGTTTGTGCCACATTGTAATTCATCCGACTTGAGTTGGATTTCAACGTGTGCCAGCAGACTCACCTCTGAAGAGTCACCAGTACTGTACTTCAAATAATTAATCAGGTGACACTCAAGTCGTTACTCATGATATCCAGACGGATATCGATGTCTTATTCAATTGAACTAATAAGTGAAATTGCCAGATTTACATTCTCAAGTGGATCTTTTAAAAAAAAGTTTTCTAAATGAGACATTGTAATCTTTTTTCCACATTAACCTAGATGAATAAACCTCTCAGGTTAATTAAAGTTTAAATCCCAAATAGCCTATACAGGTTTGATTTATCATTAAAATTGATCAATCAGTAAAATTTGGTTTTTGCAAAACCCATTCAGTAATCCAGTACTGACAGAAGTCCCGCCCCAGTGGGAATCCCATGTGGCTTCGGCCCAAGGAAGAAGTGTACCATAGTGGGGAGTGTTCCCAACATTTGATCGACTTTTTACACTTGTGAAATCCAATCAATGGAGATTGTATGGATTATCGTCTCATTCAATTTAATCAATTAAATTGTTGAACATACCTTTCTAGGTTCTTCCAATTAAATGAGACACTTTTAAAACTTCTCATATTAACCTGGATGAAGCAACCTCAGGTTAATTCAAGTTTAATACCCAGATAGCCTACCCAGGTAGGATTAATCATTGGCATTGATTAATTAATTAAATTTGCTTTTGCAAATTCATTAATGTCCAACTTCCACATTACTGGTACAGTACTGATGGTTTGTCAACATCTATAAATAGAGTAAACTTGTCTTTGCAGCTTCCAATGAATTCCAAACCCAAACATTAAAAAAAATAGGAACATTTTTCCTCTAAATTTTTCTAATTATGTGCAAGCTACCAAAGGAGGTGGTCACCACTCCTCCGCTAATTAGTGAACCTCAACCCATAAAAGGATCGATCTCTGACCTCAGCAGGGATACCAACCCTAATTATGACATTAGCGAAAACACAGCCGAAATTGCGAACGCTCTCCAAAATCAACCATCAAACACAGGCTTTGTGACGGTTCTCTCCACTTTAGCACTTATGTATCGCCATCACAGGTTGGCATCGATCCAATACCACAGTGCACAGCTGAAGCACATGCAAGACATGGCTAACATGAGGGCAAAGGTGGAGAGAACTGAGCAACTATTGACAAAAGCAGGAAATGAAAACATTCTGCTAGTCGAGGACCTGCGTTTGAAATCGGAAGAATTAAAAGTAATTGCAAATACTTATGACGATGAACGAGCACAAACTCTCCAACAAAATCGTCATCTGCAGGAACATCTCGATTTAGCCAAAACTAAATACGATGATGTCCACGCCAAACTAGATAAATCTGAAGAGTTATCTACAAACAGGAGCGCTCAACTTGACAACATGTATGCTGTTTTGTTGAATGTTACTCAAAATAACACGGTGCTCCTCAAAGCGCTGCAGACCAAAGACGATCAGTTAATGAACACAGTGACAAAGTTGGATGATAAATCAGCAGAACTTATTGAAGTTGCTGACCAAATGAATGATGAGAGAACTCAGGTGATGAGGATGGAAATATTGATTTCTAAGCAAGCAGAGGAAATCTCATCACTGAATCTCTCGCTCCGTACTCGAGACCTCTATCTGCAAACCATGACAGATAAGTTTGAGACCGAAAGGAGCAGGTGTGACACTCACGTGTCCAAAATTGGTACTCTAAGCGCTCAAGTGGACTCTGCAATGCAGCAGAAGACCACCCTTAGGTACCATCTGGAGGAAGTCCAGAATGGTCACGCTCTACAGCATGACTACCCATCCAAGCAACCGGAGTCCGGTACTCAAAGGAGTGAAGATGATAGGTTTCAGACATTGCCTCCATCATGTGTCCCTCAGTCATCTCCTCTTGGCCATTCGGCACTGAGTAATATGGAGCCTCTTGGCCAACAAAGCCAAAGCTTGGCTTCTCCTCTTGGCCTGTCGGACCCAATTTCTCCACAGGATGAAGCCAATCCTCTCCGCCCGCTTGGTGCGGAATACCTTGACAAACTCGTCAAGAATTTCCCCACCTTTGACCCCGTTCCAGGTCAGCCAAACGATACTGAGACGTTCCTAGCTGACATAGAGGACGCGTTGGGTGGCTACCCGAACGCTACGGATTCTGACAGGGTTTACCTGTTGAAGCGAACGTCGAATAGACACGTGACGAGGTTCATTCGCCTACAACAGCAACACGTGCTAAATGACTACGCTAAACTTGCCACAGCTTTGATATTAGAGTTCAGTGGTTCTGCGACTCGCAAACACGATAGCTCACTGGCTAACACGGTCAAACAAGCTCGAAATGAACCCCCACAAGCTTTCTATCATAGGCTTCGTTCAGCTTACTTTGGCCTACTCACGGAAACAGGAATGGAAGAGCTGTTACCATTCAAACAAATGTTTCTGTCGAACATGTATCCCACCTTCATTACCTACTTGTGCCCTGCAGCCCACGTTGGCTTGCCTATCTTACAACTCAGAGAGCTTGCAAGCACAGCTTTTGAGGCATCAAAAGCTCGCAACACTAAGAGCCCTGACCACTCGGTTTTGAAGTTTAACCAGGAGCACTCACTCCAGTTAGAGGGTGCATTATCAGGTATTGGAGCGTTGAGAGATGACGCACAACAACAGTTTCTACCACAAAACCATGGTTCCAATAACCTCCGCGGTCGAAATAACTGTAAAGCACGTAGCCATCAACATGACTACCGCTACAATCGACCCGTTCGCTACGTTCCTGCACCCAACCCACAAAAAGTGTCAGAGCACAAGGGTAACAAAGGGTTGAAGGACGATCAAAACGTAGACCAATGTTCTCCAGAAGTCCCACTACGGGAAGAACTTAAGCGAGAACAATTTGAGAAAAGGGTAAAAGATAAGTCACAAGGACTAGACGGGGAATTACCGGACACCAGGTCCGCAGAAATTAACACCCATAGCAAGGACGTTAAAGTTCAAATTTCTCCCGCTCTCATTCAAGACCCTATCCAGGGCCCGCCTGATCAAGAAACAAGCCCCCGGGCTTTGTCTATAGACTCTGATACAAAAGTTGCGAAGAAAAAGGTCAAACGCTTCGTTAAAGCCAAGCCCACTCAAAATCGGAAAAGTCAATCTGCTTCCACCTTGAACAGAAATGGCACATCATGTCGTTGCGAACGACCACTCCACTTTGTGGGGAATATGTCCACGAACCACGAATCTAAACGGCCATACCTGGAAACAGTCCTGGAGGACTGCTTAACTTGTCATGGCTAATATATTCGGGTGCGACAATATCACTCATCTCTCAAACATTGTTTGATGATCTCAAAAGGGCTTTGAAGCCAACTAAACGTTGGTTAAAAGTGGAACGATGCGACACTAAACTTCGAGGGGTCACTCAGACTACCTCGCCTCTCACATTGAGAGTCATGCTGAAACTACACTTCCAGGACATATCGTTCGTTCACCCTGTGTATGTTACCAGCCTCGAAACTGTAACCCTGCTACTTGGAGCAGACTTGATGGATCGGTTACTCCCATTGATGGATTGGAAAACCAACCAGGTATTGTCACAGGCCACAGTGCCCTCTCCACTTACCACACTGTCTTCCCCTAACGCTAGCTGCAATGCAGTCATTCACGAGGGGTATCTGTCAAAAGCACCCCTTGGGAAAAAGACGTTTAGAAACCTCTTGGTGCAGAATCCGATCCAAGGAGATATTACGATATCTCGACACATTCCATCAGCCAATCTGATTGACCATTCTTTTCATGATTTCGAGCCAGCTGTCTCTGTGAATGAGCAACTTCCCTCCTCCTTGCAGTCGTGCAAGACGGTAGTTGAGATGAACTTCTCTTGCCCTTCGGACACTTCCGCAAGCACTGCGGCCGTCTCAGCAAGAAAAACATTGATGTGCAGAGTACACTCTGCTTCCGATGATACACCTTCTGCTTTGGTGGGGACTGTCACCCCTTACAATGACACTAATGGCGTCAGTCCAGCAACTGACCCGATGACTCCCACTGGTGAAACACTTTGCGATATCACAGACCGATATCCTCGTCTCAGTTTGCAGGTACTGAAGAGGTTGCCACACGCGGACGCGGTGGTGACTGACAGACCTCGACAGCCACTGAGGGTGTTGAAGCACAAACACCAGGAGATTTGGTTGAAAGGTTACAGCCATTCTCATAATAACGCGGCCACTGACAACTCGTACATAGGGTCCGACCTTTTCGTTTGCGCCTCGGACACCAACACCAACCGCTGGTGGGGGGGTCCCGAGACACAAAGGGGGGGAATAGTAGCCCAGACCCATGATGAGCCTCATCGAGGCCGGTGGGGGGGTCGAGACTACGGACAACACCGTACGAGGCCGCCAGAGCATAAATCAAATCTAGTTGTAAACTCCCCTATGAGAACAGTGAGGAGCAGACAGGCCCCTAGACGGGGATTATCTTAGAACACGTCTAAGATAGTACTGAGGTGTACCACACTGGTCGTAAAGGAAGTCCAATGGACTTGTCCACCTCCAAAACAAATGGCAACAATAATCATTCCTTGCCATGTGTAGGTTCAACTACAATACAACTAGTAATATGCTCCAATCATGTGTTCCGGTAGATAATATTTCAGAATAAATCGGTAGGACAACTGGACCCCTTGAATACCAGTACCAATACCACAGTCAGTCCAGCAACACTCAGTAAAAGGATTAGTAACCTCACAAGTTAAATTGCTATTGATAATAGCGACATAGGAGTCACTCAGAGTGCAACACGGGGAAGGGAATCTCCATTGCACTCTTCCAATGGTTAACACATGCCACTAATAAATAGAACCCTCCGTTCAGGAGAAAAGTTATTAGAAGTCATGAACCATGATCACACCACGTACGACTGGTCTAATACTTAGAGTACTTCCGTCGTGAGGTTAGCTCCTCCGTGGATAACATAGCTATGAAATAGACTTCATACCTACTGCCACTACAATAGTGGAAGACACCGTGACTTGTAGAAAACTACTACAGACTCCCTTGACACCAATTCTGACTGACCTCCAGGCATTGACCTGAAAATTACCTGACTACGTCAGACTCATTCTGAACAAGTTGTAATCTGTCAGGATACTTAGTTTTCTTCCCTTGACATGCGCGATTGTGTAAGCATAAACGCACATGCACAACGGAACATCCAATTAGGATTTATGCTAGGATCACTTAAGGGTCCAAGCAAAATACCAGCCTTAGTAAAGTTGAACATTTACTTCTAGGCCTTTGACTCTACAGCACTCACCAGTTTTCTAACCAGAAGTCCATAGGTCATCCTGTAGACTGCCCAAAACTAGTGCCTTACAGCTGTAGACTTATCATATAGTTGTCAACTTAGGATAGTACCCTAAGCGCCACCCCGCAAATTAGGAAAGCCCTAGATATGACATTATACAATGCCATGATAGGGTCATTTTGCCAAGACCATGGACGTAGATAGAATACAGTCCAATTAGATGATTAAGGTGGCATAACTATACTTTGTTTTGTTTATGCTTTCATTCATTTTGTTTCATTTTCTTCGGCACATAGAAAGTGATAGAGCCATAAACAACTCCCCCATACAACCATCAGTTAGTGCCACAACGCCGCTCATTTGGGAGGAAATGTAATGATATATTTCATGAGTGTGTGTGCGTTGTTAACATCTGCCTAAGTTACTGCCCAGATATTCCAGTCTGGACGACCAGAAGACGGGTCCGGAACGGCGATCCCAATCCGGACATCCGCTGCCGAGTCATGGAACGGACTTCTTCATTTGCAGAGACCCTACCCGGGTCGACCACCAGAGGGGGGACTGCAAAGCATCCACCAACTGGACATCTGCTGCCCAGCCTTGGAGCGGACTTCTTCATTTGCAGACACCCTACCCGGGTCGACCGCCAGATGGGGACCACAACGATGATCCACAACCAGGACAACCCACGTTCATTTTTATGTTGGTTTACAACATGCAGTTTAATCGCAAGATTGAACCCAACATGGGGGGACTGTCATGACGTTGGCCTGTGGGTAAGGTTTATGACCCCCCCATAAATACCTTTCTCCCTTCCCCTCTCTTACTGACCCTACTGAAGGACTGCTGTCCTGTTAAATATAGAGAGTCTGGGAACATCAAACAAATGGGGAAAGGAACCATCTTTACAAAATAAAACCAGTTGGAAATATGCTTGATAACGTAATGAGTATGTATGTCAGGTTCGTTGTTATCTGGGACATTATGATTGATGACAGGACGACATAAACTGTACCTGAGAAAGTATACACCCTCTAGTTATCAGAGTCACATGGAATTGTTATGCAATTGAAATGTTTGATATTGAAATTGTTTGTTAGGAGATTAAATGTAATTTTAGCTTCCAAATGAGAGAATTGGGTTTTCATAAGGAAAGTGCCCTGCTCGATCAGTGGTCCAACCCTGTAAAGAGACAAGGGTTATAAACGATGAAACACCTCCTTTCCCCCTCTCCACTATATAACCCTTTGACGAAAAGACATTCACCAGTTCCAGTACGGGAGGTCTGCAGACTCAACGTTAGAAGGACACACATATCAAGAACATAACTAAGCCAACCTCGGCGTGAGCTTTGATGGCGAATGGTATGAACTTTGAGCTTATTCACTACAGAAGTGATACTTCCTAGCCGTTGAGTTAGCAGCGGCCGCTGTAGACGTGGGCTAGGAAAGGACGGACGACGGATCCAGTCTAACAGATGGACGAAGATACCACCACGTATCCAATTTACCACCAGAGACATTGTTCCGAGGACAGGAAGATCTGTTGGCCAACCCATCCAGCATCTACGACCAATCTACCGAAGCGCAGCTCAGAGTAAATATTTATTGCATTTTCCTTTTCCAAATGGGCGGTAATTTAGAATGCATAAGATAATGTATTTTCGATAGCATAGCTGCTGTTTCTTTGTTCCTAAATCTTCCCGCTCTTTCATTCAAGCCCAACACCCTTTCCTTTGTGTAACCAGCCATGATACAGGTTCCGTCCACCAGGACGTTTTCTGTATGACATCATTGTTTTCTGTGTATTTGTAATTCTGTGTGATTAGTTAGGTATTTAGTAAATAAATAATTAAACCCAATTTTGTATTGCTGATTCAACTTGTTAGCCAGGGTTCATGAAGATAACCAAGAATTTACAACTTTCATTATGAGACTGAAAATAAGATAAGGGTTAATATTGACTGCTATCGATGTAAAATATTACTAAGTATTTTAAGAGGTTATTCGGAAGATAACGGCTCTATAAACGTTCTTCTGTGGTGCCCCGACTTTCTAGTTAATTACATTTACATGATTAGCTTAATCAGGTAATATTAATTACAGAGAAATAATTTTATAAGTTAGCATGTCATATCACTTAATCCGGCATAGCCAAAGACACGACAATGGACAGTAGATATTAATTAAACAGATTAGCAGTTTAAAGCATCTTACTGTACCTGTGACAGACAGAGAGACTCCAGGATCACCAGTATATAGAATGTTACTGTACCTGTTACAGACAGAGTGACTCCAGGATCACCAGTATATAGAATGTTACTGTACCTGAGACAGACAGAGTGACTCCAGGATCACCAGTATATAGAATGTTACTGTACCTGTTACAGACAGAGTGACTCCAGGATCACCAGTATATAGAATGTTACTGTACCTGTGACAGACAGAGTGACTCCAGGATCACCAGTATATAGAATGTTACTGTACCTGTTACAGACAGAGTGACTCCAGGATCACCAGTATATAGAATGTTACTGTACCTGTGACAGACAGAGTGACTCCAGGATCACCAGTATATAGAATGTTACTGTACCTGTTACAGACAGAGTGACTCCAGGATCACCAGTATATAGAATGTTACTGTACCTGTGACAGACAGAGTGACTCCATGATCACCAGTATATAGAATGTTACTGTACCTGTTACAGACAGAGTGACTCCAGGATCACCAGTATATAGAATGTTAGTGTACCTGTTACAGACAGAGTGACTCCAGGATCACCAGTATATAGAATGTTACTGTACCTGTGACAGACAGAGTGACTCCAGGATCACCAGTATATAGAATGTTACTGTACCTGTGACAGACAGAGTGACTCCAGGATCACCAGTATATAGAATGTTACTGTACCTGTTACATACAGAGTAACTCCAGGATCACCAGTATATAGACTGTTACTGTACCTGTGACATACAGAGACTCCAGGATCACCAGTATATAGAATATTACTGTACCTGTGACAGACAGAGAGACTCCAGGATCACCAGTATATAGAATGTTACTGTACCTGTGACAGACAGAGACTCCAGGATCACCAGTATATAGAATGTTACTGTACCTGTAATAGACAGAGTGTCTCCAGGATCACCAGTATATAGACTGTTACTGTACCTGTGACAGACAGAGACTCCAGGATCACCAGTATATAGAACGTTACTGTACCTGTTACAGACAGAGAGACTCCAGGATCACCAGTATATAAAATGTTACTGTACCTGTGACAGACAGAGTGACTCCAGGATCACCAGTATATAGAATGTTACTGTACCTGTTACATACAGAGTAACTCCAGGATCACCAGTATATAGAATGTTACTGTACCTGTGACAGACAGAGACTCCAGGATCACCAGTATATAGAATGTTACTGTACCTGTAATAGACAGAGTGTCTCCAGGATCACCAGTATATAGACTGTTACTGTACCTGTGACAGACAGAGACTCCAGGATCACCAGTATATAGAACTTTACTGTACCTGTTACAGACAGAGAGACTCCAGGATCACCAGTATATAAAATGTTACTGTACCTGTTACAGACAGAGTGACTCCAGGATCACCAGTATATAGAATGTTACTGTACCTGTGACAGACAGAGACTCCAGGATCACCAGTATATAAAATGTTGCTGTACCTGTTACAGACAGAGTGACTCCAGGATCACCAGTTTATAGAATGTTACTGTACCTGTTACATACAGAGTAACTCCAGGATCACCAGTATATAGAATGTTACTGTACCTGTGACAGACAGAGACTCCAGGATCACCAGTATATAGAATGTTAGTGTACCTGTAATAGACAGAGTGTCTCCAGGATCACCAGTATATAGACTGTTACTGTACCTGTGACAGACAGAGACTCCAGGATCACCAGTATATAGAATGTTACTGTACCTGTTACAGACAGAGTGACTCCAGGATCACCAGTATATAGAATGTTACTGTACCTGTAACAGACAGAGTGACTCCAGGATCACCAGTATATAGAATGTTACTGTACCTGTTACATACAGAGTAACTCCAGGATCACCAGTATATAGAATGTTACTGTACCTGTGACAGACAGAGACTCCAGGATCACCAGTATATAGAATGTTACTGTTCCTGTAATAGACAGAGTGTCTCCAGGATCACCAGTATATAGACTGTTACTGTACCTGTGACAGACAGAGACTCCAGGATCACCAGTATATAGAACTTTACTGTACCTGTTACAGACAGAGAGACTCCAGGATCACCAGTATATAAAATGTTACTGTACCTGTGACAGACAGAGACTCCAGGATCACCAGTATATAAAATGTTGCTGTACCTGTTACAGACAGAGTGACTCCAGGATCACCAGTTTATAGAATGTTACTGTACCTGTTACATACAGAGTAACTCCAGGATCACCAGTATATAGAATGTTACTGTACCTGTGACAGACAGAGACTCCAGGATCACCAGTATATAGAATGTTAGTGTACCTGTAATAGACAGAGTGTCTCCAGGATCACCAGTATATAGACTGTTACTGTACCTGTGACAGACAGCGACTCCAGGATCACCAGTATATAGAATGTTACTGTACCTGTTACAGACAGAGTGACTCCAGGATCACCAGTATATAGAATGTTACTGTACCTGTAACAGACAGAGTGACTCCAGGATCACCAGTATATAGAATGTTACTGTACCTGTTACAGACAGAGTGACTCCAGGATCACCAGTATATAGAATGTTACTGTACCTGTGACAGACAGAGTGACTCCAGGATCACCAGTATATAGAATATTACTGTACCTGTTACAGACAGAGTGACTCCAGGATCACCAGTATATAGACTGTTACTGTACCTGTGACAGACAGAGTGACTCCAGGATCACCAGTATATAGACTGTTACTGTACCTGTTACAGACAGAGTGACTCCAGGATCACCAGTATATAGAATGTTACTGTACCTGTGACAGACAGAGAGACTCCAGGATCACCAGTATATAGAATGTTACTGTACCTGTTACAGACAGAGTGACTCCAGGATCACCAGTATATAGAATGTTACTGTACCTGTTACAGACAGAGAGACTCCAGGATCACCAGTATATAGAATGTTACTGTACCTGTGACAGACAGAGTGACTCCAGGATAGCCAGTATATTTCCCTCCAGTCTGATCTGTTATGAATCTGAACTTGTACGTAGCTGCGTCACTCTCTCTCAGGTCTGTGATTGACAGGGTGTGACCATTCTCTTTATCCTTACGGTATGTCATACGTCCTTTGTAGTCTGGGTCATCACTCAAACTTACAGGACCCTCAGCATCATTTTTAGTGAACCAGAAGGTTGTTGAGACTGTACCACTGGGATATGTGTAAGAGCAGGACATCACCACTGTTGACCCCTTCAAGGTACAGATACTCTGAGTGGTGTATGTAACACTCCAGCCAATCTGACCCAGTACAACTGAAACACAGTTAGACATCACAAGGACGTTACATTAAGTTCAAGGTCTTTTGACTCACATTAACACTTTGTTCCATAGTTGCTGAGTTGAGACATTGATACTCTTTGGTTGAGTGAGAATGGAAACCACAGATAAGCATCACTCAGTGAGGTGTGAAAGACAACTGTTTACAGTGAAGTGGAGATGCCGAATGTGTTGACAGTAGAACACAAGTTGTTATGCTTTTAGAAATATCTCTAGATTGATAAACAGAGCAACTAAAAGACAGGAATGAGACCATACCTGCTACAGACCAGAGAAAGACCACCAACACACTTCCTGCTGTTCTCAAGACCATTGTTGCGTCTCCCACCCTGCAGTCTTAGAAACATAAACAACAAGTCACTCTATAGCTGGTGAATAACTCCACCTGATACAATGAAGTAGAAACTGTAAATGGGGTACAGGGCCTCATTACTGAAAATGAACCAGGCTCATATTGTGTTGTGTTGTATTGTGCTATATGGTTGTCTATGTGAATACTGTCTGTCTGTAAGTATATTTCACTATGTATGTAATGTGTGTGACGTGTTGCATGTCTGTCTACATCTGTCTATTTAAGCTGACATGATGTATGATGCAAAAATAATTTCGTAATGTATACAATAGTCATCATTATAAACAACATCAACAACAACAATCACTTATTGAACAGATCTGTAGTACTGTAAACACATATTTCTGACCACAAGGTTCAATGATAGCTCCTATCCCCAAGCTGTGAGGCTAAACAGCAAGTGACACACAAACATGCACACACACACACACACACACACACACATACACACACACACACACACACAAACACACACCCAAACACACACACAACCACACACACACACACCCAAACACCCTCACACACACAGCAACACCAGCCTTCGCTTTGGCTCCACCTCCTGTCCAGCTCAGGCTTTCGGCTTCGCTGGCCTTCTAGTTGCTGCCAAACCTGCTGCTGGCAAACGCCCTTCACTCATCAACCCTGGACTTGTTCGTCTTCATTACACACACCTGGTTCCAATCCCCACTCTTTCACTGTATATATACTCCCTCTGTCATTTGTCTTTGTCGGTCATTGTAAATGTTGCTTGTTTTCCTGCTATTTCCTGAGTACTTTATTATTTTAATAGATTTCAGTAGTTCTAAACCTGCAACTGCCTCCTGACTCCCTACACTTGTGACACACACACACACACACACACACACACACACACACACACACACACACACACACACACACACACACACACACACACACACACACACACACACACACACACACACACACACACACACAGAGCATCTGTAGTGAAGGCTGGTTGTTATGGATGTAGAAAAGTTAAAACACACATCCTACACAGTATAGATGTCAACCCTACTCCCTATCAGTCTGGTCCTGAAGGGCTCTCAGATAAATCCACTGTGTCACACACACATTTTAAATAGTTTATTTGAATCCACCAATCAAATTGAACATTTCAAAGGTCCCTGAATGCATGGCACTTAGGTACAGAAAGCACCTCCCTCTCCAAACGGCTAGACTGCCCACGTCAGCTGAAACAGAGCAATACCTAGCCAATTGTTTTGCCCTAGTTTTTGTCAGGCCCGCAAATTGGAGGCCACGCACTGCAAGCCTGTGTGAGTGGCCAAGACTGACAAATATCAGTGCCATCAGCTTGCACCTACACCAGAGGCTGTCCAAGCACCACAAGGGGCAGGTATTTAAGCAGAGTCTCAGGAAAGCCGTTAAATGAGAAACCCACTTCCACAATGAGCACCTCTCCCTGGCCTCTCCCCAAAACAACAATATCTGGTGTATTTGGCACACAGGAAAACATATCATAATCAACATCAAACCAGCTTCAAATCAAATTGTTTTTGTCACATGCGCCAAATACAACAGGTGTAGACCGTACAGTGAAACGCTTACTTACAAGCCATTAACTAACAATGCAGTTTTAAGAAAAATACAAAAAAAGGAAATAAATAAAAGTGACAAATAATTAAGAGCAGCAATAAAATAACATAGTGAGGCTATATACAGGGGGTAAAGGTACAGAGTCAATGTGCGGGGGCACCGGTTAGTCGATATATATATCCTGGAATGACATTGACCTCATCCCGTCAGTAGATGATGCCTGGCTATTCTTTAAAAGTGCCTTCCTCACCATCTTAAATAAGCATGCCCCATTCAAAAAATGTAGAACTAGGAATAGGTATAGTCCTTGGTTCACTCCAGACCTGTCTGCCCTCAACCAGCACAAAAACATCCTGTGGTGTTCTGCATTAGCATCGAATAGCCCCCGTGATATGCAACTTTTCAGGGAAGTTAGGAACAAATATACACAGGCAGTTAGGAAAGCTAAGGCGAGCTTTTTCAAACAGAAATTTGCATCCTGTAGTACTAATTCAAAAAAGTTCTGGGACACTGTAAAGTCCATGGAGAATCAGAGCACCTCCTCCCAGCTGCCCACTGCTCTGAGGCTAGGAAACACTGTTACCAACGATAAATTCACGATAATTGATAATTTCAATAAGCATTTCTCTACGGCTGGCCATGCTTTCCACCTGGCTACCCCTACCACGGTCAACTGCCCGGCACCCTCCACAGCAACCCGCCAAAGCCCCAACCATTTCTCCTTCACCCAAATCCAGATAGCTTATGTTCTGAAAGAGCTGCAAAATCTGGACCCCTACAAATCAGCCAGGCTAGACAATCTGTACCCTCTCTTTCTAAAATGATCTGCCAAAATTGTTGCAACCCCTATTACTAGCCTGCTCAACCTCTCTTTCGTATCGTCTGAGATTCCCAAAGATTGGAAAGCTGCCGCGGTCATCCCCCTCTTCAAAGGGGGTGACACTCTAGACCCAAACTGCTACAGACCTATATCTATCCTACCCTGTCTTTCTAAGGTCTTCGAAAGCCAAGTTAACAAACAGATTACCGACCATTTCGAATCCCCCCCGTACCTTCTCCGCTACGCAAACTGGTTTCAGAGCTGGTCATGGGTGCACCTCAGCCACGCTCAAGGTCCTAAACGACATTATAACTGCCATCGATAAGAGACATTACAGTGCAGCCGTATTCATCGACCAAGGCTTTCGACTCTGTCAATCACCACATTCTTATTGGCAGACTCGACAGCCTTGGTTTCTCAAATGATTGCATCGCCTGGTTTACCAACTACTTCTCTGATAGAGTTCAGTGTGTCAAATCGGAGGGCCTGTTTTCCGGACCTCTGGCAGTCTCTATGAGGGTGCCACAGGGTTCAATTCTCCGGCCGACTCTCTTCTCTGTACACATCATTGATTTTGCTCTTGCTGCTGGTGATTCTCTGATCCACGTCTACGCAGACGACACCATTCTGTATACTTCTGGCCCCTCTTTGGACACTGTGTTAAAACTTCTTTGGGCTAGGGGGCAGTATTGAGAATTTTGGAAAAAATATGTGCCCATTTTTAACTGCCTCCTACACCAACTCAGAAGCTAGAATATGCATATTATTGTTCAGGTTTGGATAGAAAACACCCTAAAGTTTCTAAAACTGTTTGAATGGTGTCTGTGAGTATAACGGAACTCATATGGCAGACAAAAACCTGAGAGATTCCTTTACAGGAAGTGGCCTGTCTGACCATTTAGTCCCTTTCTTTGACATCTCTTCCTAATACAAAAGATCTCTGCGGTAACGTGACACTTTCCAGGGCTTCCATAGGCTGTCAGAGCCCGGGAAAAACCCGAATGTCGTCATTCCAGGCCCAGGCTGAAGCATATTATCTCCTTTGTGAAGTGGCTCATCAGGGGTCCTTGTGCTTTAGGCGCGTGCACTGGTCGGCCCCGTCTTTCTGTTTCTCTCTCTTTTTACCGAAACGTACATTCCCGGTTGGAATATTATCGCTTTTTTACGAGCTAAATGGCATAAAAATTTATTTTAAACAGCGGTTGACATGCTTCGAAGTACGGTAATGGAATATTTAGAATATTTTTGTCACGAAACGTGCCATGCTCGCGACCCTGACTTACCATTTCGGATAGTGTCTAGAACTCACGAACAAAACGACGCTGTTTGGATATAACGATGGATTATTTGGGACCAAACCAACATTTGTTATTGAAGTAGAAGTCCTGGGAGTGCATTCTGACGAAGAACATCAAAGGTAATGAAACTTTTCTAATAGTAAATCTGATTTCTGTGAGTGCCAAACTTGGTCGGCGTGTAAATAGATAGCCCTGTGATGCCGGGCTATCTACTGAGAATATTGTAAAATGTGCTTCATCCGAAAAGCTATTTTAAAATCGGACATATCGAGTGCATAGAGGAGTTCTGTATCTATAATTCTTAAAATAATTGTTATGCTTTTTGTGAACGTTTATCGTGAGTAATTTAGTAAATGGTTAGTGAATTCACCGGAGGTTTGCGGGGGATATGCTAGTTCTGAACGTCACATGCTAATCTAAAAAGCTGTTTTTTGATATAAATATGAACTTGATTGAACAAAACATGCATGTATTGTATAACATAATGTCCTAGGGTTGTCATCTGATGAAGATCATAAAAGGTTAGTGCTGCATTTAGCTGTGGTTTGTGTTTATGTGACATTATATGCTTGCTTGAAAAATGGGTGTCTGGTTATTTCTGGCTGGGTAGTCTGCTGACATAATCTAATGTTTTGCTTTCGCTGTAAAGCCTTTTTGAAATCGGACAGTGTGGTTAGATAAACGAGAGTCTTGTCTTTAAAATGCTGTAACATAGTCATATGTTTGAGAAATTGAAGTAATAGCATTTCTAAGGTTTTGAAATTCGCGCCACTGGATTAGAATGGCTGTTGCGTAGGTGGGACGAATTCGTCCCGCCTTGCCTCAAGAAGTTTTAATACTACTGCTAAACAAAACCAGCCATCACTGTGTCTCATGTTAATACTACTCCTAAACACAACCCACCATCACTGTGTCTCATGTTAATACTACTCCTAAACACAACCCACCATCACTGTGTCTCATGTTAATACTACTCCTAAACACAACCCACCATCACTGTGTCTCATGTTAATACTACTCCTAAACACAACCCACCATCACTGTGTCTCATGTTAATACTACTCCTAAACACAACCCACCATCACTGTGTCTCATGTTAATACTACTCCTAAACACAACCCACCATCACTGTGTCTCATGTTAATACTACTCCTAAACACAACCCACCATCACTGTCTCATGTTAATACTACTCCTAAACACAACCCACCATCACTGTGTTTCATGTTTATACTACTCCTAAACACAACCCACCATCACTGTCTCATGTTAATACTACTCCGAGAGCTCTTATGAAGCATCCACCCAATCACTCTTACTTTAGGCCATTTTCAAACAAGTCTCCACAACAATCTATTACTCTTAAAGTCCTTAAAATAGCATGCAGAAGTATTATGTGTGACACCACATGTACAATACTGTATCAGATTAATATGCAAAAATACATCTACAAAGTATACTGTACTTAACAGAAAAATAAAACAATGAAAATTGTAATAGCATTGCCATGCACAAAACAGGATACAGAAGTTCATGGATACAAACAAATGATAAAAGATACATATTTTAAGATATCGTCAAGCGTACTTACAGAGTGAAGGGGAGATGTGTTGTAAGTTAACTTACTGGAAGTCTATGTAAATAGACACTGAGTGTGAGATTTGAAGTGTGTGGTTGACAACTTTGAAGCAGTCAGGGACAATAGAGTTGAATAGAAGGCGCACTTGCTAAAAAGACTGTTTTAGCATGGCTAAGCCATTGAATACACCATTTCAATTGGTATACCGACTGTTATTAAACTTATGGAAGTTGAAGAAGAATACATTAACTGCTTTAAAATGGAAATAGCCGTCAATGGCGCTGCTCATTCTGTCACAGAAGACATTTTGACAAAGATGCCAAGATATACCCTCTATCCAACTCTATGTCAGTAACTAAGACATTTATGCAGAGAGGGCTTCATTCCACAGTCACACAGACAGTGTTCCAGAGCATCAAAACTGTGATGTATGATGGGTAAATTGTGACTGACTGGTCTATTAATAATATTGAGTAGTTATTTATCATGCAAGGTGGTTTGTAGATCTTGACTCGCCTATAAAGTCGGCTGCAATGTCGAACACTCCCACATTTACATAACATTATAGCATTTGTAACAAAAATCCCATTCAAGTCATGGGACCGACATTAAGATTTCACATATTAACATTCTCACATCATGTTCAAATCATCTATAAGTGACTTTGTTGAGCTTCACAATGCATTTTTTACATTTGAATGATTTCGACATTATGTGCGAGAAATGCCTCTTATCGGTCGCATTACTTGAATGGGATTTGTGCCACGAATGCTAAAACGTTAGCAAGTTGAAACAGTGCCAGGGGAAACTAAACCAAAGCATGTACTGCTGTCACACCATGTTCATAGACTGGTAAAAGGGTAAGGAAACCAATGTGTCATTTTGTAATTTGGGTGAACCTTCAAGATATTATAACAATATATTAGCAAGAGAATAGAGGTGTAAGGACTAGCTTTGGTTTGGAGCCATAGCTCTTCAGTCCAGGTTCTGTGGTGGTTCTCTTTAGTCCAGGTTCTGTGATGGTTCTCTTCAGTCCATGTTCTGTGGTGGTTTTCTTCAGTCCAGGTTCTGTGGTGGTTCTCTTCAGTCCATGTTCTGTGGTTTTTTTCTTCAGTCCAGGTTCTGTGGTGGTGCTCTTCAGTCCAGGTTCTGTGGTGGTTCTATCAGTCCAGGTTCTGTGGTGGTTGTCTTCAGTCCAGGTTCTGTGGTGGTTCTCTTCAGTCCAGGTTCTGTGGTGGTTCTATCAGTCCAGGTTCTGTGGTGGGTCTATCAGTCCAGGTTCTGTGGTGGGTCTATCAGTCCAGGTTCTGTGGTGGTTCTATCAGTCCAGGTTCTGTGGTGGTTGTCTTCAGTCCAGGTTCTGTGGTGGTTTTTTCCCCTGGATGGTCTGATACACGGAGGGCTGAGCATCTCTCTGAAGAGATGTGAATGTGTCACTGGGCGAGTCCCTCACACTCTGAGAGACAGCGACACAGGAAACACAGTATGAACACTTTACACACTGCTCTGTAGCATTCTCTCTCACCTCTACTTTCTGTGTCTCTCTCTCACTCACCCAATTACCCACTCACACAAACAAACACAAAAACTGTATGCAAAATAAACACATAAATGAATAAGTTATAACATACTTACTGCCATTCTGTCTGGTCCTCATTTTCAGTGGAGTGTGTGTCACAGTTAGGGTCAGGATGGACACTCTGTGGAGAGAGAGCTGTGTCAAGGTAACACTGAAAATAGTAGAAAGAGACTATTGCAACACAGTAAAAAAAAGAAGCAGTTACTTATCAACAGGTAGTTTGTTGATATCATGACCATCTGTAGAGCATCTATCCAGATTATCCAAATAAAGTGTGACTAAAAAACAATATCACCGTAAATCCCTTTATCACTGAGTTTTCACTCTAATACACTGATGGAAGAAATCCTATGTTATACAGATGTAAACACAAACCAAGACAAATGCCCATAACTAAATGGAATTCAACAGTTTAGCTTTATTGAATGTAACTGTACCTGTGACAGACAGAGTGACTCCAGGATCACCAGTATATAGAATGTAACTGTACCTGTGACAGACAGAGTGACTCCAGGATCACCAGTATATAGAATGTTAATGTACCTGTTACAGACAGAGAGACTCCAGGATCACCAGTATATAGAATGTTACTGTACCTGTGACAGACAGAGTGACTCCAGTATCACCAGTATATAGAATGTTACTGTACCTGTGACAGACAGAGTGACTCCAGGATCACCAGTATATAGAATGTTACTGTACCTGTGACAGACAGAGTGACTCCAGGATCACCAGTATATAGAATGTTACTGTACCTGTGACAGACAGAGTGACTCCAGGATAGCCAGTATATTTCCCTCCAGTCTGATCTGTTATAAATCTGAACTTGTACGTAGCTGAGTCACTCTCTCTCAGGTCTGTGATTGTCAGGTTGTGTCCATTTACTTCATCCTTACGATACGTCACACGACCTTTGTAGTCTGGGTCATCACTCAGAGTCACGGTATAAAGTTTGGTAAACCAGAAGGTTGTTGTGACTGTATAACCTCTGGGATATGTGTAAGAGCAGGACAGCTCCACTGTTGACCCCTTCAAGGTACAGATGGTGTACAACACACTTCAGCCATACTGACCCAGTAACACTGAAACACAATCACACATTATAGTGATTATACATTACAGACCCATTTGCTCACACTAACAGCGTTTGTCCACATTTTGTTGCCGTACTCTACTTGCTAAGTGTGAATGGAAACCACAGAAAGGGCCTAAGCATCACTCAGTGAGGTGTGAAAGACAACTATTCCAGAAAAGAAGAAGCCCCTAACAGACGATGTCACTGAACACACCAGAATAACATTAAGATAACATTACTAAAACAGTTATGAATGAGACCATACCTGCTACAGACCAGAGAAAGACCACCAACACACTTCCTGCTGTTCTCAAGGCCATTGTTGCATCTCCCACCCTGCAGTCTTAGAAACATAAACAACAAGTCACTCTATAGCTGGTGAATAACTCAGATACATTAAAACAGTCCAGGGTCCATATTCACACAGTGTCTCAGAGTAGACTAGGAGAGCTGATCTAGGATCACTTTTGCCTTTTAGATCATTATTATATGGACCGGTAGGACTTGACCCTACATCAGCACTCCTACTCTGAGACAATGAATGAATACTGGCCCTGATGTAACAACCAAAACACAGGTAAAAAATGTAAGTAAAAGTAAAATGATACAGTACATAACCACAAGTATATGATTTATGACCTCCCACCAAAACAATATATATATATATATATTTAATGATCACGTCAACCGTACTTACATAGTGAAGGGGTGTAATGGGTTGGCAGTCATGGTGAAGGAATGAGGCACAGGAAGCAGCGAGCACAGGGTAGTGGCGTATTTAATTCACACTCACTCATAAAACAAATACTCCCAAACACAGGGGAGAAAATACACACGGCGTAAAATAGCGCCGGCACGAACATGAGCTGTCACAATCGAAATAATCCCGCACAACACGGAAGCGGACCAGCTAACATAAATATCCCTGCTAATTAACCAAACTAACACAGGTGCACAAAACCAAAAAGAAGGGAAAACCAAAAGGGAGTCAGTGGTAGCTAATAGGCCGGTGACGACAACCGCCGAGCGCCACCCGAGCAGGAGGGGGCGCCACCGTCGGTGGGAATCGTGACAGTACCCCCCTCCTGACGCGCGGCTCCCGCAGCGCGCCGACACCGGCCTCGAGGACGACCCGGAGGGCGAGGCGCAGGG
The DNA here is from genome assembly GCF_901001165.1 of Salmo trutta. NCBI lineage: Eukaryota > Metazoa > Chordata > Actinopteri > Salmoniformes > Salmonidae > Salmo > Salmo trutta. The sequence continues at coordinate 55,412 of NW_021822741.1, forward strand.
CGATCCGGATGGAGGCGATGGAAATCCTTCAACATGGATGGGTCCAAGACGTCCTCCGCCGGCACCCAGCTCCTCTCCTCCGGGCCGTACCCCTCCCAGTCCACGAGGTACTGCAGGCCCCTCGCCCGGCATCTGGAGTCCAAGATGGACCGGACTGTGTACGCCGGGGGCCCCCCGATGTCCAGAGGGGATGGAGGGACCTCCAGCACCTCACCTTCCTGCAGTGGACCAGCTACCACCGGCCTGAGGAGAGACACGTGAAACGAGGGGTTAATACGGTAATAGGAAGGGAGTTGTAACCGATAACACACCTCGTTTATCCTCCTCAGGACTTTAAAGGGCCCCATACACTGCGGCCCCAGCTTCCGGCAGGGCAAGCGGAGGGGCAGGTTCCGGGTCGAGAGCCAGACCCTGTCTCCCGGTACGAACACGGGTGCCTCACTGCGGTGGCGGTCAGCACTCCTCTTCTGCCGTCCACTGGCCTCCTTCAGGGAGTCCTGGACGGCTCTCCAGGTCTCCTTGGAGTGCTGTACCCAGTCCTCCACCGCAGGAGCCTCGGTCTGGCTCCGGTGCCATGGTGCCAGGACCGGCTGGTAACCCAAAACACACTGAAAGGGTGACATGTTAGTAGAGGAGTGGCGAAGTGAGTTCTGGGCTAACTCAGCACAGGGAATGTACCTCACCCACTCCCCTGGCAATACAACCTCAGAAACCTGCCCACCTCCTGGTTCACCCTCTCCGCCTGCCCATTGCTCTCGGGGTGATAACCGGAGGTCAAACTGACCGAGATCCCTAGCCGCTCCATAAACGCCTTCCAGACCCTGGATGTGAACTGGGAACCTCGATCAAAGACAATGTCCTCCGGCACCCCGTAGTGCCGGAAGACGTGGGTAAATAGGGCCTCCGCAGTCTGCAGGGCCGTAGGGAGACCGGGCAACGGGAGGAGACGGCAGGACTTAGAGAACCGATCCACAACCACCAGAATCGCAGTGTTCCCCTGAGAGGGGGGAAGATCTGTCAAGAAATCTATAGACAGGTGCGACCATGGCCATTGTGGAACGGGGAGGGGCTGTAACTTCCCTCTCGGTAGATGCCTAGGAGCCTTACTCTGAGCGCACACCGAACAGGAAGAGACATAGGACCTCATGTCCTTAGCCAAGGTGGGCCACCAGTACTTCCCCCTGAGACTCCGCACTGTCCTCGCCACACCAGGATGACCCGCAGTAGGTAGCGTGTGCGCCCATCGAATCAATCGATCACGAACACCAAGCGGCACATACATGCAACCCACGGGAACCTGCGCCGGCGCAGGCTCCAACACTAATGCCCGCTCGATGTCCGCGTCCACCTCCCATACCACCGGTGCCACCAGCCTAGACGCTGGAATGATGGGAGTTGGATCGATGGGCTGGTCCTCCGTGTCATAGAGACGGGACAGCGCTTCGGCTCTAGTGTTCAGGGAACCCGGTCTATAGGAGATAGTGAACCTAAACCGGGCGAAGAACATGGCCCACCTTGCTTGACGTGGATTCAGTCTCCTCGCTGCCTGGATGTACTCCAGGTTTCGGTGGTCGGTCCAGATGAGAAAGGGGTGTTTAGCCCCCTCAAGCCAGTGCCGCCACACCCTCAAAGCTTTTACCACCGCTAACAACTCCCTGTCCCCCACATCATAGTTACGCTCCGCCGAACTGAGCTTCTTCGAAAAGAAAGCGCAGGGGCGGAGTTTCGATGGCGTACCTGAGCGCTGTGATAGCACGGCACCCACCCCAGCCTCGGATGCGTCCACCTCCACTATGAATGCTAGAGACGGGTCCGGGTGCGCCAACACGGGTGCGTCGGTGAACAGCGTCTTCAACTTCTTGAAGGCTCCGTCCGCCTCCGTCGACCATCGCAAATGCACCGGCCCCCCCTTCAGCAGTGAGGTAATGGGAGCCGCTACCTGGCCAAAACCCCGGATAAACCTCCGGTAGTAATTGGCAAAGCCTAAGAACCGCTGCACTTCCTTCACCGTGGTTGGAGTCGGCCAATTATGCACGGCCTTAACGCGGTCACACTCCATCACTACCCCCGTGGTGGAAATGCGATAACCCAGAAAGGAAACGGCTCGTTTGGAAAACACACATTTCTCAGCCTTAACGTATAGGTCATGCTCCAGCAGTCTTCCAAGCACCTTGCGCACCAGGGACACATGCGCGGAGCGGGTGACGGAATATATCAGAATGTCATCGATATAGACAATCACGCCCTGCCCGTGCAGGTCCCTGAGAATCTCGTCAACAAAGGATTGAAAGACGGCTGGAGCATTTTTCAACCCATACGAATGGAATGCCCAGCTTAATGGCAAGTCCACGATCCATAAAGTTCCCAGCTGCGCCTGAATCGACTAGCGCCCTATGCTGGGAAGAGAGAAAAAATGTAGAAAACAAAACAGGTAAAAACACGTGACCAACAGGGGGTTCTGGGTGAGTTTGGTGCTGACTCCCCTGAGGTGACCGAGAAGTGTTCTGCCTGCCCTCTCGACTCCCAGACTGGCTCCTCCAGCACCGGTCGGCCGTGTGTCCTCTCCGACCACAGCTGGTGCAGGAGGAGCCAGCTCCTCCGGTGCCCCTTGGCACGGCCCCCCCTACCTCCATAGGGGTAGGGGCGGGGGTGTACGGAGGTGGAACGGGCAGGACCCTCTCCGAACGCCCGCGGGCAGCCAGCAGATTGTCCAAACGAATGGACATGTTGATGAGCTCGTCCAGGGATAGAGCGACATCTCGACAGGCCAGCTCCCTTCGGACGTCCGCCCGGAGACTGCATCTATAGTGGTCTATGAGGGCCCTGTCATTCCACCCCGCCCCAGCAGCCAAGGTCCTGAACTCCAACGCGAAGTCCTGAGCGCTCCTCGTCTCCTGCCTGAGGTGGAACAGCCGTTCACCCGCCGCTCTTCCTTCCGGAGGGTGGTCTAACACGGGTGAACTCTGGATAATGGTCCCTCGCCGAGTCTGGGCCATTCCAGACCGCATTAGCCCACTCCAGAGCTCGGCCCGTCAGGCAGGAAACAAGGGCACTCACGCTCTCCTCTCCCGAGGGAGCAGGTCTGACGGTGGCCAGGTACAGCTCGAGCTGGAGCAGAAATCCCTGGCACCCAGCCGCCACCCCATCATACTGCCTCGGGAGCGCCAAACGAAGCACGCCTGAGCCAGACGTAGTGGGAGGAGGAGGTGGCTGCATCGGAGGAGCCGGAGGTGGAGAGAGGAGACCACTTCTCTCCCATCGGTCCATCCTCTCCATCATCTGGTCCATCGCGGATCCTATGCGGTGGAGGACCGTAGTGTAGTGGAGGACGCGTTCCTCCATCGAGGGGACAGGGGTGGCCGCTGCTCCTGCTGATTCCATGCCTTTTCGTGGTGCGGGACTCTGTAACGGGTTGGCAGTCGTGGTGAAGGAATGAGGCACAGGAAGCAGCGAGCACAGGGTAGTGGCGTATTTAATTCACACTCACTCATAAAACAAATACTTCCAAACACAGGGGAGAAAATACACACGGCGTAAAATAGTGCCGGCACGAACATGAGCCGTCACAATCGAAATAATCCCGCACAAGACGGAAGCGGACCAGCTAACATAAATATCCCTGCTAATTAACCAAACTAACACAGGTGCACAAAACCAATAAGAAGGGAAAACCAAAAAGGGAGTCAGTGGTAGCTAATAGGCCGGTGACGACGACCGCCGAGCGCCACCCGAGCAGGAGGGGGCGCCACCGTCGGTGGGAATCGCGACAAGGGGAGAGGTCTTGTACAGTGAGTCAACTTACCGTCATTGCAGTGCATAAAAAGAACAAGTGTGATTTTAGTGATTGACACATTTTGAAAGTAGCCTAGTTAGGGATTTAAGACAGTCACATGCATCAACAGCATGTCAGAAAGGGATGTACTGGATGTACTGCTAAAGACTGCATAGCTGTTTATATTTCTTCATTTGAGGAGTGGGCCTACATTTTGCCTAAATGCAGCCCATTTTCAATGTAGTATTTTCTTTAAATACAGATCCATAACAAAGTATTGTGTTCTATATGTTTTTTTAATGTGTTGCCTCACATAATGTGACCCATCATTCCTCATCATCTCCATCAAAGTGGTAGTGAAGGTTCCAGTGTTCTAGAGTAGAGCTCCTCCTACTGGCATCTCAACATTACTGCAGCCTCCTGTCTCTCTTCACATGTCACAATCATGTCCTCATCCATTTGGATCAATAACAGAATAACAAACTGGTAATAAGGTGCCTAAGGCTGAGATCCCGATTCCCAACCCTTTCCCAAGAGTGCAAGTTCACTCTTCCCGTCACGGATTAAAAAGTATGAGACTTGTGTGAACATTGGAGTTTCCCTATTTGTTAGCTGAATCTATATCAGTGGAACAGGCGAAGCTGAAATCTTTGCCCTATATACAGTCTGTCTTTGCCAGGGGTCAGGGAAACGGATGAGGGAATCACATTTTCTCAAAATGTATTTTCATCAATGTTGTTTTTTTCTGTGATTGGCACTCGACTAGTGAATTCAGACAATCCGGTCAGAGAGCGAAACATGCAAATCTACGATGCTCACAAGGTCTACTTCGGGGAAGAAGTGGGTGGAGTCAGGGGATACCAGCGGAGGATTCAAATAGAAGATGGAAGCGGATAAAGATACAAATGAAAATACACAAAATAAAATGTCAAATAACATTTGAAAATGTAAAAAAAATCTATACAGAATAAACCACGCAAGTAAAGATACTGTGTTATTAAGCGTTGACATGGGACTGGCATATGAATTCAGTGAACTAGCTATCTCAGCTGGCTTGTTAGCGACATGAAGCAGGCGTTGTTCAGTGAAACCGAAAGCTAGCTAGCCAGTGTCGTGGAAAATTGTCTTAAGAACATAATACTCTTACAAGAACTTGTGAATTCAATATAGACTTTAATACAGAGTAGCAAAGCCGAGCCCTTCCATGCAAGGACCCTATTACACACGCAACAGAGCCAAGCCCCTCCATGGAAAAGACTAAATTCTCATATTACAGAGTCCTATCTTTATATGATTCTGTCTTTGCATAACGTATAGAGTCCCCTCCCTCTATATGAAAATGGCTTTCCTTGACCGTTCTTTACCATTATCTCTCCATATCAGTTGTTGCTTGTTAACGCCCACATCTGACAGCTGTATAGGTTATAATGCGAGCAGGGCCTCCTCATGTGGTACAAAAATAATGCATGCACTGCATGCTCATCCTTTTCTCTGTGCCCCTTTGTCTGGCTATCTTGAGTATTTGGGGCCCTTTCTGCATAACTCAAGTCTGGTTGTCAGGTCGCTATGCCTCCCACCATGGCCTGTTGCTCTATCAGAACCAGATGTCTTCTTCTCCTCCTATAGCCAAAGTATTTATGTTCTTTCTCCTTCAGCACAGCTGCTTATCTCCCACACCAGCTAGAAGTTAACTCTTTTATCTCTGACAATCAAGCGATGTGACTTCCATAAACTGCCATTTTTGTGCATCACACAGCTGCTCTGAATGAAGTGGATTGTGAACTATACGGTGCATTGCTGCTGAATTACAACAGCAACATGTTTATGATTTGTTTACACTTCACACATTAGTAATGTTTTGATAAAAGTAATAAGAAACATTGCGTCAAGCAGAAATATTTCCAGAATTTTGGGGCAAAAATGTGCTGTAACTTTGTAATAAAAACAATTGAAAAAATATTTTTTTAAATCTAGCAAACTTATATTAATTGGTTAGAAACTAGTTCAATTTATTTGGGTAACAGACAACAAAATGTACTTGCTGTAAAAAAAAAAAATTAAGCTTGTAGCATGATGCCCAAGAAAGACTCGGTGCCAATGGTGCTTTAACAAAGTACTGAGTAAAGGGTCTGAATGCTTATGTAATGTGATACTTCAGTTTTTTTTTTTTATCAACTTGCAAGCCTTTCTAAAAAGCAGATTTTGCTTTGTCATTATGGGGTATTGTGTGTAGATTGATGAGGGAAAAAAAACAATTTAATCAATTTTAGAATAAGCCTGTAACGTAACAAAATGTGGAAAAAGTCAAGGGGTCTGAATACTTTCCGAATGCACTGTATATTATTAGATACTATTATAAACCAGATAGTTTGTGTCCTGGATGCTGATTGGCTGAATAAGCATTTCAGCCGTATGTACTGTATATCAGACAATATACCACTTGTATGACACAAAAATACTTGTTTACTTTTCTATATATGTTGGTCACCTGTTATTAATAGCAATAAGGCCCTTGGGTTTGTAGTATATGGTCAATATACCACGGCTAAGGGCTGTATCCAGGCACTCTGCATTGTGTTGTGCAGAAGAACAGTCATTAGCCGTGGTATAGTATATTGGCCAATATATCACACCGCCTCTGACCTTATTGCTTAATTATTCCACTTAGTTTGAATATACGGGTCCAGATATACAAGGTCTTCTTGGTTCTGGGTTTGTTGTTTTCAGTTCTCCTTGGTTCTGGGTTTGTTGTGTTCAGGTCTTCTTGTTTCTGGGTTTGTTGTGTTCAGGTCTTCTTGGTTCTGAGTTTGTTGATTGTACTGTAGAGAACAGAGCGGTCCTCCTCAGCTGCTTGTGCCACCATGGGCCTGGAGAAAGAAACAGATGTTAAACTGAAAGTGAGTCCCAAATGGCACCCTACTCCCTTATAGTGCACTACTTTAGACCAGTAGTGAAATAAATAGGGAATAGGGTGCCATTTGGAACCAGAACCGTTCCTTAAAACCCTCATCACATCACATCTTTCCTTCATTATAGACATGTCATAGTGTAACGCCCTGGCCATAGAGAGGGGTTTTTGTTCGTTATTTTGGTTAGGCCAGGGTGTTACACTGGGTGGGCGTTCTATGTGCATTTTTCTATGTTGGTTTGTTTCGTTGATTTTGGCCGTGTGGCTTCCAATCAGGTACAGCTGTAGACTGTTGTTGCTGATTGGGAGTCACACATAAGTGCCTGTTTTTCCGTTGGGGTTTTGTGGGTAATTGTTTCTGTTTAGTGTTTTGCACCTGACAAGACTGTTTGGCTGTCGGTTTTCTTGTTTTGTTTTGTGTAGTGTTCTTTAGTAAATTAAACTTCAATGATGAACACTAACTCCGCTGCGTATTGGTCCACTTTCTCAAACGATGACTTCTCTGTTTCGTCTGACGACGAAGACAGCCGTTACAGAATTACCCACCAAAAATAGACCAAGCAGCGGAGGAAGGAGAGGCACCAGGAGAAGGAAAGTAATATGGACTCATGGACTTTGGAGAAGATGGAGAGGAACGTTAAGGATTCCTGGAGATGGGAAGAATTAATGGACGGAAAGGGACCATGGGCTCAAGCTGGGGAGTATCGCCGCCCGCAGTGGGAGATCGAGGCAGCGATAGCTGAGAGGCGCTGGTATGAGGAAAGGGAGCCCAACAAACACGAGAGGCAGCACCAAAAAACATTTTTTGCGTGGGCACACGGGGAGATTGGCGGAGTCAGGCGGTAGACCTGAGCCAACTCCCCGTGCTTACAGGAGGCAGCGCAGTACTGGTCTGACACCGTGATATGCGGTAAAGCGCACGGTGTCCCCAGTACGCGTTCATAGCCTGGTGCGCTATAGGCCAGCCCCCTGCAAGTGCCATGTGAGTGCAGGCATTGAGCCAGGACGGGTTGTGCCAGCTCAGCGCGTCTGGTCTCCGGTGCGCCTGTCCGGTCCAGGTTACCCTGCACCGGCTCTGCGCACTGTCTCCAGAGTGCTGGGAGGGCCCAGTTCGCCCAATGCCTGCGCTCCGCCCGTGCCGGGCCAAAGTGGGCATTCAGCCTGGAGTGTGGGTAAAGAACCTGCGTACCAGATCTCCAGTGCTCCCCCACAGCCCGGTTTATCCTGTGCCTCCTCCTCAGACCAGGCCTCCAGTGGGTCTCCCCATCCTGGTCTCTCCTGTGCCGCCTCCACGGACCAGGCCTTCAGTGGGTCTCCGCATCCTGGTCTCTCCTGTGCCGCCTCCACAGACCAGGCCTCCAGTGGGTCTCCCCATCCTGGTCTCTCCTGTGTTGCCTCCATGGACCAGGCCTCCAGTGGGTCTCCCCAGCCTGGTGAGTCCAGTGCCTGTGCCCAGAGTCAGGCCTACTTCATGTCACCCCAGCCTGGTGAATCCTGGGCCAGAGCCGCCAGAGCTGCCCGCCAGTCCGGAGCCGCCAGAGCCGCCCGCCTCTCCGGAGCCACCAGAGCCGCCCGCCAGTCCGGAGCCGCCAGAGCCGCCCGCCTCTCCGGAGCCGCCAGAGCCGCCCGCCTGTCCGGAGCCACCAGAGCCGCCCGCCTGTCCGGAGCCGCCAGAGCCGCCCGCCTGTCCGGAGCCGCCAGAGCCGCCCGCCAGTCCGGAGCCGCCAGAGCCAGCCGCCTCTCCGGAGCCGCCAGAGCCGCCCGCCAGTCCGGAGCCGCCAGAGCCGCCCGCCTCTCCGGAGCCGCCAGAGCCGCCCGCCTGTCCGGAGCCACCAGAGCCGCCCGCCTGTCCGGAGCCGCCAGAGCCGCCCGCCTGTCCGGAGCAGTCAGAGCCGCCCGCCAGCCGGGCGCAGCCATTGCCGCCCGCCAGCCGGGCGCAGCCAGGGTCGCCCGCCAGCCGGGCGCAACCAGAATCGCCCACCAGTCCTCCGGCGCTACCTAAGTGGGGTGCTACCTAAGTGGGCGACGCCGAGGGTGGAGCGGAGGCCCTGTCCCGCACCTGAGGCGCCGCCGTAGAAGGCCCACCCTGACCCTCCCCTTCAGAGTCAGGTTTTGCGGCCGGAGTCCGCACCTTTGGGGAGGGTACTGTAACGCCCTGGCCATAGAGAGGGGTTTTTGTTTGTTATTTTGGTTAGGCCAGGGTGTTACATTGGGTGGGCGTTCTATGTTCATTTTTCTATGTTGGTTTGTTTCGTTGATTTTGGCCATGTGGCTTCCAATCAGGCACAGCTGTAGAGTGTTGTTGCTGATTGGGAGTCACAAATCTAGAGTAAAAGGAAACAAATTATTATTCTCCTCCTTTGTGTGTCACGACTTCTGCCGAAGTCGATGCCCCTCCTTGTTCAGGTGGTGCTCGGCGGTCGACGTCACCGGTCTTCTAGCCATCATTGATCAGTTTTTCATTTTCCATTGGTTTTGTCTGGTCTTCCTACACACCTGGTTCCAATCCCATTCATTACATGTTGTGTATTTAACCCTCTGTTTGCCCTCATGTCCTTGTCAGTGATTGTTTGTATGTTATGTACTCGTGTTGTATCGGTGTTCGATGGGTTATTTTTAACCATGTTAATTTGTACGTTGGTTTTGGAGTTCGTTTTTTGTTAATAAAACTACTCCAGTTTAACCAAGTTGGTTTCTCCTGTGCCTGACTTCCCTGCCACCTACACACACGGCTATAACATTGGGTCTGTATAGCTGCCCTTAAAAAGGTAATTACAGTCATTAATTTAATGAATTTGAATTATTTAGTCAGAATAGTCAACTCTGTAATAATTTCCACTGGTTTCCAGGAAGTCCTGGGTTCAAAAGAATCAATTTAAACAGATTAAAACTCAACATTCTCATTAGCATACATACAAAAGCACTGCTAAATTCACATCAGACACTGAAGCACACACATCATATGCATTAGCATACATACAAAACCACACTCACATTACAGCTATCTAGATATGTGTCATAGCTGTGAGATGTGTGACAGATTACCTGTGACAGTCAGGGAGACAGGTGAGCCAGAAAACTTTCCTCCAGATGTTATGAATCTGAACCTGTACCCAGCAGAGTCACTCAATCTCAGGTCTGTGATTCTCAGGGTACAGTTACTCTCCTTATCCCCAAGGTACTCTATATGACCCTCATACCCTGGCACCGAGTTCAGATCTTCAGCCTCCATACCAGACCATTTAGTAAACCAGAAAGCTTGTTTGATCTCATGATAACTGGGATGTGTATAAGAGCAGGATATGTCCACTGTTGACCCCTTCAAGGTACAGATACTCTGATGGGTGTAAGTCACACTCCAACAGTTCTGACCTGAAATACAAAAAGACAATAGAACACCTTTAATTATTTACATTCATCTCACAATCTTAAACAACATTTTATTCATATGAAATGTTTATAAATAAGTCCACACTGACACAATACAGGAGAGTGGAGATCCTCATGGCCTTTTACAGCACAGGAGTAACTGTCTGCATCACTAAAGTAGTCTGAGTACAGGCTGGAAGTGTCCTCCTTTACTTTGTGTCCTTTCTTGTACCAGATGTAGGTGGGGTTGTCAGTCAGTGTACAGGTGGTGATACAGGTCAGTGTCACACTCTCTCCCTCTGTCACAGTGGCAAGACAATAACATAATTAAACCAATCAAGTATTATGGATAACAAACAAATAATTAAATATGAAATAGAAATCTCTGTGTAAACATGATCCTTTGTTCAGTGTTACCTGTGACAGTCAAAGTTGTTCCAGAGAAGCTGTATCCCCATCTTGATGTCTGTGTGTTGAAGATGAACTTGTACTCAGCTGAGTCCTCCTCTCTCAGATCTGTGATTCTCAGGGTGGAGTGACCTCTCTCCTTCTCTCCACCATGCTCCACATGACCTGCATACCCTGGGTCTGTGGTTCGGTCCTCAGGGATCAACTTATCCCTCCACCTAGCACTCTGTTTAGAACTAAACCAGAGAGATGATGTGACGGTATCATAACCAACATAAGTACAGGATATGTTCACTGTTGACCCCTTCAAGACACAGATTCTCCTCTTGGTGTAAGTTACTTTGTTGCAGCGCTGACTCTGAATGCCTGAAACATAAAGATTGTTTTTTCATTTCTCGTTCTTTTCTAAATGTTTCTGTCCAAGAATAAATCAATAGTAATTTACACTTTAGGGAAGGTGAAATATTGTAGTTTACTTCAACGGTAAATGTAAATGGAAGTTGCTGAGCATTTAACCTCTCTGGGCTAGCAAACGTCCCACCCTAGTCAACAGCCAGTGGAATCGCGTGGCGCGATATTCAAATACCTCAGAAATGCTATAACTTCAATTTCTCAAACATATGACTATTTTACACCATTTTAAAGACAGGACTCTCCTTTACCTAACCACACTGTCCGATTTCAAAAAGGCTTTACAACGAAAGCAAAACATTAGATTATGTCAGCAGAGTACCCAGCCAGAAATAATCAGACACCCACATTTCAAGCTAGCATATAATGTCACAAAAAACAAAACCACAGCTAAATGCAGCACTAACCTTTGATGATCTTCATCAGATGACACTCCTAGGACATTATGTTATACAATACATGCATGTTTTGTTCAATCAAGTTCATATTTATATCAAAAACCAGCTTTTTACATTAGCATGTGACGTTCAGAACTAGCATTCCCACCGAACACTTCCGGTGAATTTACTAAATTACTCACGATAAACGTTCACAAAAAACATAACAAATATTTTAAGAATTATAGATACAGAACTCCTTTATGCAATCGCTGTGTCCGATTTTAAAATAGCTTTTCGGTGAAAGCACATTTTGCAATATTCTATGTAGATAGCCCGGCCATCACAGGCTAGCTATTTTGACACCCACCAATTTTGGTACTCACCAAACTCAGATTTACTATAAGAAAAATTGGATTACCTTTGCTGTTCTTCATCAGAATGCACTCCCAGGACTTCTAGTTTACACCCAATGTTGTTTTGGTTCCAAATAATCCATAGTTATATCCAAATAGCGGTGTTTTGTTTGTGCGTTCAAGACACTATCCGAAGGGTAACGAAGGGTGACGCGCCGGCGTCCCCACACCTACAGTGTTGAACATAGAGAGTATCAGAGTTCTACATTCTTATTATATGTTCTGTACTGTAGGTGTGGTGAAAGAGAGTATCAGAGTTCTACATTCTAATTGTATGTTCTGAACTGTTGGTGTGGTGAGATAGAAAGCATCAATCTCACCACACCAACAGTTCAGAACATACAATTAGAATGTAGAACTCTGATACTCTCTTTCTCCCCTCCCCTACAGTACATAGAATTAGACTGTAGAACTCTGATACTCTCTATCTCACCACACATATAACCACAACTAGGGAGAGACAGAACGTTTCTATCTCTCCTCACCAACAGTACAGAACATAGAATTTGAATGTAAAAGAATGATGATTCTGATTCCAAATCAGTAGAGAGAGATTAATGTCATAGTATTAGAATTGTGGACCGGCAGCCATTCTGAGTGAAACATGTTAAGTGTTAATGTTATGTTACTTGATGATTATCACACTATGTCAGAAACAAAGAAACTCACAGCAAGAGAAGCCTAAGCAGTGGATATGCATGTAGCCTAGCGGTTATAAGTGTTGGGCCAGTAACAGAAAGGTTGCTGGTTCAAATCCCTGAGCCCACTAGGTGAAAAATCTGTCAATGCACTTCATCCTAATTGGTACTGTAAGTCTGGATAAGAGTGTCTGTTAAATGACTAACATGCAGATAGAGAACTAAAACAGATAGAAATGGGGCATGGTGATTCAATGTTTTGAGGAGATCTCAAATGTGTTTCTCAGTGAGGTCCCACCCAGAGAGAGGCACAGGGGGACCTGAGGAGGAGAGGGAGGGAAGGAACCATGGTGGGACCATGGTCAGAATAAATCCATTAAAGCAACCTTTTAACAACACAATGTTACGGTTCTAAATGGCCCATAGGGCTCTGGTCAAAAGTAGTGCACTATGTAGGAATAGGGTGCTATTTGGGTCTGCTATTAAAGCCTGTCTATACTATGTCCCCTGTGGTTGGGTCTAGTAGTGCAGTCTGTCTATACTAAGCCCCACGTGGTGGGGTCTACGAGTGCAGACTGTCTATACTATACATCTGGCAGCCACAGGAGAGCTGAGAGCAGCCTGCACCGTTGTAAACTTCTAGCAGCAACACACTCTGCATCTCCTCAAAACCCAGATCCTACAGGAAGGGGGGAGAGAGAGAGAGAGAGAGAGAGAGAGAGAGAGAGAGAGAGAGGAGAGAGAGAGAGAGAGAGAGAGAGAGAGAGAGAGAGAGAGAGAGGAGAGAGAGAGAGAGAGGAGAGAGAGAGAGAGAGAGAGAGAGAGAGAGAGAGAGAGAGAGAGAGAGAGAGAGAGAGAGAGAGAGAGAGAGAGAGAGAGAGAGAGAGAGAGAGAGAGAGAGAGAGAGAAGGGGTGAATTGATAAACTGATATCAGTGCAGATCTCAGAAAAAGAAACTGAAAATGCAAAGAAGCAGACAAGTTCACCAATCAACAAAGCTTTGGACACTTTGAGAAATCCAATAACACAAGACTGGATCCTGACCCCTGACCCCTGTCTCCCCTCATATGAGCTGCAGGACCTCGCAGTTGAAGTGCTCAGTGGAGGCATCCTCACAGTTCTGATCCAGCTTCAACACCTGCTGCATGGCCCTCTCTGCCTCACCATACTGCTGGAGAGAGAAGAGGGGAGGAAGAGAGGGGGAGAAAGGGAGGGGAGAGATGGGAGATGGAGAGTCAGATTTCACAGACAGACACACACACAGCAATGTCCATGTTGACAGTAGAGAGCTCAGACACAGACCTTCAACCCCATCAGTGCACTCCCCTTGTGGAAGTGTCCCTTGCGCCAATCAGGGGCGAGCTGGATGGACCTCTGAGCTCCAGACACCAGTATCAGTATGAACGATTCCCAGAGAACCTGAGAGAGAAAGAGACAGAGAGAGCGAGGGAAAGGAGAGAGAGAGAGCGAGAGAGAGAGGGGACACATTACAACACAAGATGACAGAGATCGAATTTCATGTCAGAGATCATAGTGGTGTGATATGTTTTGTACATGTGGTGTTTGAGGTCAGAGGTTAAGCTTTAAGGTGTTGTGTACCTGTGGTCTTTGGGGTTACAGTGGAAAGCCTCAGAGAACATGTCCACAGCCTGAGAGTACTGGCCCTGCTTAAACAACTGAATACCCTACTCTGGAGGAGAACACACACATACAGTGTTAAACTGGGGTCATTTCAGTGAATATAAATAATCATTCTGAGACAATTGTGTTAATGTCACCTGTTAGTAAGGCTCTCTTCCTCTTCACAGGGTCTGAACTTTCCAACTGAAATGAGACAACTCAGTTAACACTGCATCTGTGTGTGTGTGTGTGTGTGTGTGTGTGTGTGTGTGTGTGTGTGTGTGTGTGTGTGTGTGTGTGTGTGTGTGTGTGTGTGTGTGTGTGTGTGTGTGTGTGTGTGTGTGTGTGTGTGTGGTGATGAACAGTGCTGGGTGTTGATCTATAACAGTTTATCTCCTGACAGTAATGTAGTAGGTATGACTAGCCTACAGCCTAGCCACTCATGGTTACGTGCTACAATGGCGCCATCATGTGTCCAACAGGCAGAAATACAAGAAACAAAAGCAGCATGGAGAAAGAATATTATTTCACATGATCTGAATACAACAGGTGTAGACCTTACAGTGAAATGCTTACTTACAAGCCCTTAACCAACAATGCAGTTTTAAGAAAAATACCTAAAAAAAATTGAAATAAAAGTAACAAATAATCAAAGAGCATCAGTAAAATAACAATAGTGAGGCTATATACAGGGGGTACAGGTACAGAGTCAATGTGCGGGGGCACCGGCTAGTCGAGGTAATTGAGGTAATATGTACATGTAGGTAGAGTTATTAAAGTGAGTATGCATAGATAATAAACAGAGAGTAGCAGCAGCATTAAAGAGGGATGGGGGGGGCAATGCAAATAGTCTGGGTAGCTATTTGAGTAGACGTTCAGGAGTCTCATGGCTTGGGGGTAGAAGCTCTTTAGAAGCCTCTTGGACCTAGACTTGGTGCTCCGGTACCGCTTGCCGTGCGGTAGCAGAGAAAACAGTCTATGACTAGGGTGGCTGGAGTCTTTGACATTTTTTTGGGCGTTCCTCAGACACCGCCTGGTATAGAGGTCCTGGATGGCAGGAAGCTTGGCCCCAGTGATGTACTGGGCAGTTTGCAATACCCTCTGTTGTGACTTGCGGTCAGAGGATGCACATACTCCTTCACAATATTTTATTTGAACTATAATGTAAAAATAACTAACCAAAATATATTTTGAAAGGGTGATGGTGCTTGACGCTGCTGTGAACCATCACAACTATATCTTTGTTGATGAATCGGCCTCAACCTGGCCAAAACTCAGAGCCGTGGGCGGAATCTCATCGGCCAACGGGCGACCGTCCACGTTCCTGGGCAACGTGGGGGAAACTTCTCCATGTGCGCAGCTATCTCTGAAAATGTTGTGGTAGGACATAGGCCATGGCTTGGATCCTACTACGCTGCACACCTCATTGTGTTTCTCAATGAAATTGAGCAGGCCTGTCATGGTGAAGTGGTTAATTATTTCATTGTATGGGACAATGTCAGGTTCCACTATGCAGACGTGGTTCAATCATGATTTTGGGCCCATCCCTGATTCATGACCCGTTACCTGCCCCCACACCCTCCTTTCCTCAACCCTGTTGAGGAATATTTCAGCATGGAGGTGGAAGGTGTGTGATCACCATCCCCATGAGCGTGCTACCCTCCTTCTGGCCATGGATGAGGCATGCGACAACGTCAATGCAGACCAATGTCAAGCTTTAATTTGCCATGCCAAAAGGTTTTTCCCACGGTACATGAACAATGAAAACATTCAGTGGGGTGTGGATGAGAATTTATGTATGTTAAAAACGATGTATGTTAAAAAGCAGCTTTTCTGTGTTGGAATGGTGTCGGTGTACCTCAACAACAGAATGCTGTGTCCGTATACTGGTCATAAAAAATATTCACACAAGTAGACCACTGATTGGCCAGCTCATCCTCCTCTAGACTGCTGATTGGCCAGCTCATCCTCCTCCGAAGTGTGACATTATATTCTTGAGGTGGGGTTTTTGAAGTATTTTTATCTCTGTTTTGGCCACAAATATGAGTATAGGACAAGTCAACAACATACTTTTGGTATGAATTAACAGAATATGAACTTTTAAAAGTGAAATTTTCACTGGACAGTTACTGTAAGAACCAGCTTCGGCTATTGTATTGTTTAAGCCTTATCTCCAACTGCTTCTTACCTGTTATGCTTTTTGTCCCTTCCTGCCTCCCATCCAGGATTACAACATCATACAGTCCATGCATCTGTTCAACAAAGTAATTTAGTGACACTTCCTGTGGGTGAGGCCTAACAGAAGGGATGCCCATATTGACCCCCCCACTGCCCCTGCCCCTAGCTCTATCCCAAAAATAGACCCAGTGAGGCTGTCAGGGGGGTTAAAGGTGCCTCTCTAAGGGATCTCCACTTTCCCATCGACCCCTAGGCCCTCTCTGTCCACAAAGTGAGACACCTACCTGGGAGAGTCGGACAACAGTTAGGGGGTGAAGAGCCACGCCAATTACATCAAATATTATTCATTGTCATTTTTGAAACACATAGACACAATATGACATAACATGGATGTTTGGCTTGTGGAGGGTAATTCTGTCATCAAACATTCTGGAATGTTCCATCTTTCTGTGTTCCGGAGTGGAATGTCCTCGCTGACGGAACTAGCCTCCATGTCATATTGTGTCTCTGTGTTTCAAAAATGACAATAAATAATATTTAGTGTAATTGGTTGTGTGCTGGACATTGCTCTTTCTTAAAGTCTCTTTGTATATTTTGTACTGACATGATGATGACAATGGTAAATTAACCACTACTGCTCTCCAAACCAATATAAATGTATTATTTCTACTTACTGTATAGTACAGTACAAGGGGTGTGATTTTGAAAACGTTTCATTTTTTCTCCACAGAAAATACTGTTAGAACAAGGAAAAAACAATGTAAATGAAGTTTATTCTTAAAAGTGTATTTGTTTATAAATTTCACACATCACACATTAGTTTACAAAAATGTTTTTAAATAAAAGTGATAAGAAATATTGCATTAAGCAGAACTCTTTCCTGGACATTGAAGCAAAATCATGCCATAACTTTGTCATAAAAACAATTAAAACTATATATTAAAAAAATCCAGCAACCTTCTACTATTGTATAGAAGAATATGAAGGAATACAATACAATAGAAACACAATATCTATTGTTGTTAGACTTCATATACAGTCTCACATGTTTGATGATTGTTTCAGAAACATAACATTAAAAAATAAATAGCCTTATAAAATATAACTGGACATTGAGGTTGGCTACTTCATAAAATCAGAGATTTTGTCAAAAGTTATTGTAATCAGAAATATTTACAATTACCTTTTTTTTACTTAAAAACAACTAAAATAAAACAATTCAAATGTTAAGGTCCATTTCTTACTCATCATTGTCTGAAAGCCAAAACTGACCCTAGATCAGCACTCCTACTCTAAGTGTGAATACAGTAGTCCTGTGTGACTCAGTTTGTACAGCATGGTTCACGGGTTCCATTCCTGCTGGGACTTCCCATATGAAGGATTTATACACCATGACTGTAATGACTGAGTGAATGGGTTCCATTCCTGCTGGGACTTCCCATATGAAGTATTTATGCACACATGACTGTAATGACTGAGTGAATGGGTTCCATTCCTGCTGGGACTACACATATGAAGGATTTATGCACCATGACTGTAATGACTGAGTGAATGGGTTCCATTCCTGCTGGGACTTCCCATATGAAGGATTTATACACCATGACTGTAATGACTGAGTGAATGGGTTCCATTCCTGCTGGGACTTCCCATATGAAGGATTTATGCACACATGACTGTAATGACTGAGTGAATGGGTTCCATTCCTGCTGGGACTTCCCATATGAAGTATTTATGCACACATGACTGTAATGACTGAGTGAATGGGTTCCATTCCTGCTGGGACTACACATATGAAGGATTTATGCACCATGACTGTAATGACTGAGTGAATGGGTTCCATTTCTGCTGGGACTTCCCATATGAAGGATTTATGCACCATGACTGTAATGACTGAGTGAATGACTTTGGATAAAAGTACCTGCCAGACGGCATATATTATTACATACTATTATGAACTGGGCAGTTTGGTTCCTGGAAGCTGACTGGCTGAAACACCATTTCAGAAGTGTGTAATGTATATCAGACAAAATACCACGGGTATGACGCACAAAAACATTACTGCTACTATAAACTGGTGACCAACGTAACTAGACGAGTACATAATCATTTTCTGTCATACCCATGGTATACGGTCTGATATACCACGCCTTTCAGCAAATCAGCATTCAGGGCTCGAACCACCCAGTTTATAATGGCCAATATTCCACCTAATGGCCAATATTCCACCTCAAACACCCCCTCAGGCCTTATGTCACTTAGTTTGCATATAAGGTTTCAGATATAGAAGGTTTTTGTCAAACTTGTTGTGTTCAGGTCTTCTTGCTTCTGGGTTTGTTGTGTTCAGGTATTCTTGGTTCTGGGTTTGTTGTGTTCAGGTCTTCTTGGTTCTGGGTTTGCTGTGTTCAGGTCTTCTTGGTTTTGGGTTTGATGACTGTACTGTAGAGGACAGAGGGCTCCTCTTCAGCTGCTTGTGCTGCTGCGGGTCTGAAGCAGAGAAACAGAAATGAAACAAAACCTGCGTACCATTTGGAACATAGAGAGAACTCTTCATAAAAACCATCATCACATCACTCTCACATTTAGACAGGTCATAGTAATTAAAAAAGAAAAGGGACCAAGGCGCTCTTCATATAATTAATTAAAATGCCTTTATTTGTATGGCATGTTCAATAGAAACAATATTTTTTTTAAACCGACGCGTTTCGGCTGCATGGCCTTCGTCAGGGTTTCTATTGAACATGCCATACAAATAAAGCCGTTTTAATTAATTATATGAAGAGTGCCTTGGTCCTCCTTTCTTTTTTGATGACCAATTCACCTCTTTTACCAAAGAGCCCCTTCTGTCTACCAAAATGTATTATTGTGTACCTTAGTAGTGCTTCCTTTCCTCCTCTTTCTACTAGGTCATAGTAATTGTCTAGAGATGTCCATTGTTGGGTTGGTAGTCGAAGGAAATTACATCACTTGTGGTCACTAGGGGTCAACTGTTTTGCTTATTGATGACAACTACAATAAGCAGCAGCATATCAATGTCCTTAATGCAGAATATGCTCACCAGGTGGCAGCAGTGGGGAGGTTGAATTTCCAACAGAATATTGCACATCCTCGTCCTGTTTCTGGGGTTAAGTCATGAATTACCTTAATGCAGAATATGCATTATTGATGACATCATCATTGTCGAATCCTCCAATGAGCACATGACCCTAACTTCATATGAGGACACCGACGTTCGGAC
This sequence comes from Salmo trutta, assembly GCF_901001165.1. NCBI lineage: Eukaryota > Metazoa > Chordata > Actinopteri > Salmoniformes > Salmonidae > Salmo > Salmo trutta. Next base: position 74,744 of record NW_021822741.1, read on the forward strand.
CTCGTTCACTTATTTCTAATTTGAAAATAATAATATTACCCTAATACAAATACTGTACACAATAAAGAAAATGAATTACGCATCAACATCTAAATGTTGCTCCCAGCATTGATCAAAGCTTATATTCTTGATCTGACTAATCGCTCCTGCCTCTTTGCGAACGAGTGGAATCATTAACTGTGGTTTGTTCGTTATGTTTGCCTGCTTCCCCTGGATCTGCCTCCCTGATTTGCTTTTTGCAGCACATTCCCCATTCTCTCAAACGGCTAATTCCCCTTCTCGCGGCACAGGCCGAGGGCGACATGAAACTAAATACCCTAAATACCTTACTCTACTGACAGTCTGTTTGCGAGATGCCGGACAAAGGCCATTTTTTTTAACCGTCCCGCGACTCCGGCTATGTCTACAGACATCCTCCAAACAAAACAATCCCTCCCTGAGAATGAGTGCACAGCTGGTAAATAGTCACTTATAAATATGTCAGTCAGGTCGGGGGGGATAGCTGCCAGCAGACACTTATATTGCAGTGACATTGAAGGGTTCTGGTTAGTATTACTTAGCCAGCTAGAAGGATGAAGTAAGAAGCTAACGTTAAACGGAGCCTACCTCAGCAGGAGCAACAAATACGCTACTAAGTCCTTTACAGAGAGTAGGCTACCGAGACATACAGTGATGTGGTACTTAGTGGAGAGGCTGAGGCAGGCTGCAATGCAGGTAGATGTAGAGGAGACAGAGAGAGATAGGAAGCAAGGGGGGGTCCCCTGATAAAATCTGTACTGATCTAATCAAACAAATGAGGAACATAAAAAAATATATGTTTCAATATGAACATCTCCCCAAGACCTATCTTCCCTATAGTCCTACATTAAAACGCTATCAACAAGCAAACAATACAGTTCTAAAAATGTCACAGGTTTTAGTTTCTTCTCTGATTAGTGTGTCAGTGTGAATAATTTCCAATATTTCCTCCCTTTCAGGTGTATAATATTACTGTATAGCTAATAGGCTATGTGTTTGTAGAGGGACTGAGGTGAAATAACCCACAGCAGCCAAGGTGAAAATGGCCGGGGTCATTTTTGCTTGATTTTGCTGTTTTCCAAATACTATTTTTAATTGTGTAGAAATGCAGTAATTGAGACTCAACTTTCCAACCCCCACCCCACCATCCAGATTTGGTTGTAAACAAACAAACTTCTCATTTAATGCTGTGTGTTCACAATGTTCTAGTATTGACTATTGTTGTAATGGCAGAATATGCTCACTGGGTGGCAGCACTGGGGAGGTTGAATTTCACAGCAGTATATTGGACATCTTGGTCCTGTTTCTGTGGTTGAGGCAGCTGGACGGTGGAGTACAGAGGAACTTCCTGGTTTTTGGAGCGAGAGAAGTTGATGCTGGCGTAGTGAACATCATCCTGGTCGACGGTGGCTGCTGTCTGTGCTGCAGTAGGGTTCATGGCCATGTTTGAGATGTTGTCATACACTGGACTAAAGTCTCCCTGATGGAGAAAGAGGATAGACAACATGAGGAGTGGAAATGTTTGACAAAGCAATACACAGTCATCACAGTCATATTCTGATTCCAACACACCTGTCCAACGTCTGCTGTATCTCTTGTGACAGAGGTGGATTTGAAGGCCTTCTTCCTGTTTTGCACATTAATGAATAAATGAATGAATTAATAAAGTTAACAACAAATCAGAGCGCTAAATGTAATTAATGAACAACAATAAAAGATGCATTCTCACTCACCTGAACCACATGAAGCCAGAGAGACAGAGGATGAGAACCAGAACAACCACTATGATTCCTACAGCTGCAGTCATAACTGAGGTCTGTTTCACTATAATAAAATATGGACGATATGAGTATATGGTATGAAATAATAAACTAAAAATAAAGTATAATACAGGACATTAATGTAAGACTTGTTAAGGGATCTTATAACCCAATGCATAGTTATAAACTAAGGTGGAATAAGACAAAGTATAATGATTAAAAACCTCTAGGGGATGTGGGACGCTACCATCCCTCCTGGCCAACATCCAGTGAAATTGCAGAGCGCCAAATTCAAAAACAGAAATATTCATTATATTCTTGTTAATCCAACCACGGTGTCAGATTTCAAAAAGGCTTTACGGCGAAAGCATACCATGCAATTATCTGAGAACAGCGCCCAGCAGACAAATCATTACAAACAGTTACCAGCCAAGTAGAGTTACACAAGTCAGAAATAGTGATAAAACTAATCACTTACCTTTGATGATCTTCATATGGTTGCACTCACAAGACTCCCATTTACTCAATAAATGTACGTTTTGTTCGATAAAGTCCCTCTTTATATCCAAAAACCTCAGTTTTTTTTGCGCTTTTGTTCAGTAATCCACAGGCTCAAAGGCAGTCACAACAGACAGACGAAAAATCCAAAAAGTATCAGTAAAGTTCGTAGAAACATGTCAAACGATGTTTATAATCAATCCTGAGGTTGTTTTTAGTCATAATAATCAATAACATTTCAACCGGACAAAAGCTTCGTCAATATAAAAGGAAAACAAGAAAGGCGTGCTCTCGGTCGCACTCATGAAAAACCTCTGGGACACTGCAGTGTCCACTTATTCAAAGTGGTCTTACTCCCTAATTTTTCAGAATACAAGCCTGAAACAGATTCTAAAGACTGTTGACATCTAGTGGAAGCAATAGGAAGTGCAATTTGAGTCCTAAGTCAATGGATACTGTAATGGCATTCAATAGAAAACTACAAACATTAAAAAAAACTCACTAGGGTAGGGGGCAGTATTTTGACATCCGGATGAAGAAGGTGCCCAGAGTAAACTGCCTGCTACTCAGTCCCAGAAGCTAAGATATGCATATCATTAGTAGATTTGGATAGAAAACACTGAAGTTTCTAAAACTGTTTGAATGATGTCCATGAGTATAACAGAACTGTGGCAGGCAAAAAAACTGAGAAAAAATCCAACCAGGAAGTGTGGAAATCTGAGGTTTGTAGTTTTTCAAGTGATTGCCTATCTAATACACAGTGTCTGTGGGGTCATTTTGCACTTCCTAAGGCTTCCACTAAATGTCAACAGTCTTTAGAACGTTGTTTCATGCTTCTACTGCGAATGGGGAGAGAATAAGAGTAATTGGAATCAGATGACTGAGAATATGACATGAGCTCAGTGGCGACCGCTCCCGTGAGTGTTAGCTGTGTTCCTTATCTTTTTTGAAGACAAAGGAATCGTCCGGTTGGAATATTATGGAAGATTTATGATAAAAACATCCTAAGGATGATTCTATACATCGTTTGACATGTTTCTACGAACTGTAATATAACTTTTTTGACTTTGTCTGAACTCACTGCGTGAGCACAGTGGATTTGGATTACTCGACTGAACGTGCGAACAAAAAGGAGGTATTTGGACATAAATATGGACTTTATCGAAACAAATGAACATTTATTGTGGAACTGGGATTCCTGGGAGTGCATTCCGATGAAGATCAAAGGTAAGTGAATATTTATAATGCTATTTCTGAGTTTTGTTGACTCCACAAAATGGCGGGTTTGGTTTTGTGACTGAGCGCCGTACTCAGATTATTGCAAAGTGTGCTTTCGCTGTAAAGCTTTTTTGAAATCTGACACAACGGTTGCATTAAGGAGAAGTGTATCTATAATTCTTTGAATAACAGTTGAATATTTTATCAATGTTTATGATGAGTATTTCTGTAAATTGATGTGCTCATTCACCAGAGGTTTTGGGAGGCAAAACATTTCTGAACATCACGCACCAATGTAAAATGGGGTTTTTGGATATAAATGAACTTTATCAAGCAAAACATACATGTATTGTGTAACATGAAGTCCTATGAGTGCCATCTGATGAAGATCAAAGGTTAGTGATTAATTTTAGCTGTACACTGCGTGCACAATTATTAGGCAAGTGAGTATTCTGATCTTATCATTGTTTCTATTCCCATTTTTGTTCTCCAAACCATATAAACTTGAATGCTTATTGGATTTAATCATTTTCAGGTGATATGTATTTGTGTAATGAGGGAGGGTGTGGCGAAAGTGAATAACACCTTATATCAAGGTGTGCATAATTATTAGGCAGCCTCATTAACTCAGGTATAATGGGCCAAAAAATAAATTTAACTGACACTCTTTAATGTCTCTTTAATGCGACACTCCTTAAATAGCTAAAGTATTGAGGTGTGACCACCGGACATTCAAACGTTTTGTTGAGAATAGTCAACTGGGGCACAAAAAACACATGGGGAAGAAAAGGCGCAAATTAACTGCAAAAGACTTGAGAAGAATTAAACGTCAAACTACCAGGAACCCATTATCCTCCAGTGCCACCGTATTCCAGAACTGCAACCTACCTGGAGTATTCAGAAGTACAAGGTGTCAAGTGCTCAGAGACATGGCCAAGGTCAAGAAGACTGAAACAAGACCACCACTGAATAAGATTCAAAAGTTGAAGCGTCAAGATTGGGCAAAGAAATACCTGAAGACAGATTTTTCAAAGGTTTAATGGACAGATGAAATGAAAGTGATTCTTGATGGACCAAATGGATGGGCCCGTGGCTGGATCAGTAATGGACACAGGGCACCACTTTGAGTCAGGTGCCAGCAAGGTGAAGGAGGGGTACTGGTATGGGCTGCTATCATTGAGGATGAGGTAGTTGGACCTTTTCGGGTTGAAGATGGACTGAAACTCAACTCCCAAACCTACTGCCAGTTTCTGGAAGATTCTTTCGTCAAACAGTGGTACAGGAAGAAGTCCTAAGCATTCTAGAAGGCCATGATCTTTATGCAGGACAATGCTCCATCACATGCATCCAAGTACTCCACTGCTTGGCTAGCCAGCAAGGGCCTCAAAGATGCCTGAATAATGACCTGGCCCCCTTCCTCACCTGACTTAAATCCTATTGAGAACTTGTGGGCCCTTCTCAAACGTGAGATTTACAGTGATGGAAGACAATACACCGTTTTGAACAGCATTTGGGAGGCTGTGGTTGCTGCTTCAGCGAAAATTGATCATGAACAGATCAAGAAACTGACAGACTCCATGAATGGAAGGCTCATGGCAGTTATTGAAAATAAGGGTGGCTATATTGGTCACTGAATATTTTTGAAATGCCAAAAATGTTATATAATTGTCATTTTGTGTTACTTATCTGTTACACTTACTCTAAAAATTGAGAATAAACAAGTGAGTTGAGAAATAATTTTTGTAATTTAGTTGCCTAATAATTGTGCACACATATATTTCCCTGAGAAAGGCAAAACTCACTTTTCCTTCGTTAAACATTCAGGTTTAAGGTTCAATAACATTTTGGATTGACTGAGAGCATTGTGTTTGTTCAATAACAAAATGAATCCTGAGGAATACAATTTGCCTAATAATTGTGCACGCAGTGTATTTCTGGTTTTTGTGACGCCTCTCCTTGCTTGGAAAATGGCTGTGTGGGTTTTTCTTGTCTAGGCGCTGTCCTAACATAATCTAATGCTATGCTTTCACCGTAAATCCTTTTTGAAATCGTACAGTGTGGTTGGATTAATGAGAAGTTTATCTTTAAAATGGTGTATAATACTTGTATGTGTGAAAAATTTGAATTATGAGATTTTTGTTGTTTTGAATTTGGTGCTCTGCTATTTCACTGCCTGTTGGCGAGGTGGAACGCTACCGTCCCACATACCCCAGAGAAGTTTTTAAGGACTACTTTAAGGACTACTTTATCTCATTTATCTCATTAAGGACTACTTTATCTCTACGTTTTTGCAGCCTTAGCATTCAAGCACTGAGGAACTTCACTCACATTTCACATCCATGTTTATGATCGTAGACTTGTCTGTCCCCATCTCATTCTGGGCCTCACAGTAGTACTCTCCACTGTCAGATGACTGGATTTGATTGAAGGTATGATGTGGTCCTGTGTTCTGATTGGAGACACTCTGATAGGTACCTCCATTCTTCCTGTACCACCAGGTACAGCTCTGGACAGGTGGGTTGGCATCACTGCTGCAGGTCAGAGTCACTGAACTGCCCACCACTATTTCACCAGAGGGACTGACTGACACTGAGGTGTTCCTTGGTCCATCTGATGTAAAAGACAATGGATTTAGTAAGAGTACAAATTAGGTCAGTTATTAAACATATTATATACATGTTCCACAATTGTACTTTTCCACACAATGACTTTTAGATTCACCAACTTGTTGAAGATGATCAATTCAAGTATCATGTGGAGCTAATATCTGTCACTACAATCTTAATATAGCAAACTAAAGGTTTAAACCCCATGTTCTTACATGTGACAGTGAGAGTCTCTTCAGCAGAGAGGAGATCCTCATGGCCTTCTACAGCACAGGAGTATCTGCCTGTATCCTCACTGCTGACTGAGAATAGTCTATAGACAGGAGAGTAGATGTTGCTGTTTGGTATAGGCTGTCCATTCTTATGCCAACTGTAGGCTGTGATGGGGTCCAGTATACATTTGGTTCTACATGCCAGTGTGACTCTCTCCCCCTCTGACACAGATGTAGGATTCATTTCCAACACAACATCTAGAGTTAATGGAAACAAATCATTATTCTCCTCCTCCTATACATGTCCTCTTATGTGAAATACTAGATTTGGTTTTTTTCCATCACATACAACTACTGTGTCTGAATGACTGCCCTTAATATGGTATTTACAGTAATAGATGTGAGATGTGTGACAGATTACCTGTGACAGTCAGGGAGACAGGTGAGCCAGAAAACTTTCCTCCAGATGTTATGAATCTGAACCTGTACCCAGCAGAGTCACTCACTCTCAGGTCTGTGATTCTCAGGGTACAGTTACTCTTCTTATCCCCAAGGTACTCTATATGACCCTCATACCCTGGCACTGAGTTCAGATCTTCAGCATCCATACCAGACCATTTAGTAAACCAGAAAGCTTGTTTGATCTCATGATAACTGGGATATGTGTAAGAGCAGGATATGTCCACTGTTGACCCCTTCAAGGCACAGATCTTCCGATGGGTGTAAGTCACACTCCAACACTTCTGACCTGAAATACAAGACAATATATCACCTTTATAAAATTCTTAAATTACAATATCTACTGTATACACTTATGCTGTTACGTTTCCCAGCAAGATAACCTAAAATGTCACCCAAACAAAAGGGGGAATTAATAAAAGAGTCACTGACAAAGACAAAAATGAGACCAGTGGGTTTTTAGGAGGGGTTCTGAAAGACAATCATGGGGTGTCCATTGAAAATTGACTAGCAACAACAACTGGAACCAAATAGACACGAGTGCTCACCACGGGCACCCACATTTTCCCAAGAAGAGGCAAACAAAATAAAAACCCACATGCCAGCACAGGTGTAACACATACTGACTAACCAGTGACGCCAATCGGGGCACCCCACCTCCAAATATAAATGAAAAACAAAAATCAACAATGTTTAAATCATATGCTGTGAAAGTAACCAGGAAGTGACTATCCCCTCAGCTTTGTAGTTTTTAAACTTTGGTGCAAAAACGTACTGAAAGGTATCTGGTAAATTCATCCATTGACTGCATTTTCATGAATTTGATTATATATCTTGAAGCCCATTCAACACTGCGTGTCAAAGGATACGGAACTAAAGCAGAAGTGGACGTCACATTCACAGCAAATTAAATAATGATCGTCTGACAACCTGAAAAAAATGTTGTATGTAAAAGTCCAGACTCACACACTGCAGGAGAGTGGAGATTCTCATGCCCTTTTACAGCACAGGAGTAACTGTCTGCATCACTAAAGGAGTCTGAGTACAGGCTGGAAGAGTCCTCCTTTACTTTGTGTCCGTTCTTGTACCAGATGTAGGTGGGGTTGTCAGTCAGAGTACAGGTGGTGATACAGGTCAGTGTCTTCTTCCCAGCATCTGTGGCAGGAGTCACCTTCAACTGCAAGTCTGAATACAGAGTCAATGACAATAACATAATTAAACCAATAGTGTATTATGGATAAACATTTTTTATAATAAAACATCAAATAGAAATGTATGTATAAACATCATCCTGTATGAAAAACATGATCCAGTGTTACCTGTGACAGTCAAAGTTGTTCCAGGGAAACTGTATCCCCATCTTGATGTCTGTGTGTTGAAGATGAACTTGTACTCAGCTGAGTCCTCCTCTCTCAGATCTGTGATTCTCAGGATGGAGTGACCTCTCTCCTTCTCTCCTGCATACTCCACACGACCTGCATACCCTGGGTCTGTGTTTAGGTCCTCAGGGATCAACTCATCCCTCCAGCTGTCACTCTGTTTAGGACTAAACCAGAGTGATGATGTGATGTTACAAAGACTAAAATAAGTAATGGATATGTTAATTGTTGACCCCTTCAAGGCACAGATTGTCCTGTTGGTGTAAGTCACTCTGTTGCAGTCCTGACCCTGGACACCTAAAACATAATGGAATCACATAAGTGCATTATACAGTATTTTCAGTTATTTTCATAAAAGCCAAGCCCTATCAAATTATACAGTGAGACCAAACGGAATTAGTACAAACATCCTGTATACATTCCATATTAGATTCCCACTCACACACTGCAGGAGAGTGGAGATCCTCATGGCCTTTTACAGCACAGGAGTAGCTGTCTTCATAGTTAATGGAGACTGAGTCTTTGTACTGGGGGGAGGTGCTCTCATCTAGATGTTGTCCGTTCTTGTACCAGATGTAGGTGGGGTTGTCAGTCAGAGTACAGGTGGTGATACAGGTCAGTATCTTATCCTGATGTCCACCAGTCACCTTCACCTGAAGATCTGGAGAAAAAACAATATCACTGTAAATCCCTTTATCACTGACTTATCACTCTGATACAAAGATGGAATAAATCCTATGTTATACTGAGATAAATACAAACCAAGGCAATTTTTCAGAACTAATTGGAAATTAACATAATAGCACTTTTTTACTTTACCTGTGACAGACAAAGTCACTCCAAGTTTTCCAGTATATGTCCCTCCTTCCTGATCTGTTAATAATCTGAACCTGTACGTAGCTGAGTCTCTCTCTCTCAGGTCTGTGATTCTCAGGGTACAGTCTTTCTTCTTATCCCTACGATACTCCACATGCCCTGCATATTCTGGGTCCAGACCTATATCTTCAGTCTCCATTTTAGTGAACCAGAAGGTTGATGTGACTTTATGACCTCTGGGATATCTGAAAGAGCAGGACAGCTTCACTGTTGACCCCTTCAAGGCACAGATACTCTGAGTGGTGTAAGTCACACTCCAGCCATTCTGCCCTAGTACAACTGAAACACAGTCACACAACACAACATTTATTAAATGGAAATTTTGCAAAAATGGCTCTCACTAACAGTAATGTATGTCCACATTTTGTTTCCATAGTTACTGAGTTGGGTGTGAATGGAAAATAAGCATGATAAGCATGGCTCAATGAGCAGTGAAAGACAACTATATAAAGTGACGTAGATACAACAAACAGAACAACAGAATAACATAATGACTCTTAACCATTTAGACATGTTTGTAAATTGAAAAAACAGTTATGGGACCATACCTGCCACAGACCAGAGAAAGACCACCAACACACTTCCTGCTGTTCTCAAGACCATTGTTGCATCTCCCACCCTGCAGTCTTAGAAACATAAACAACAACTCACTCTATAGCAGGTGAATAACTACATAGTCATCATCATCATTATCAACAACAACAACAACGTATTGAACAGATGTGTAGAACTGTAAACACATATTTCTACATTGATTGTTCTGAAGCTGTTTTATTCTCAGAACCCCAAATACAGGAGGATAAATGTTCAATCCTCTACGGTCCGTCAAGCTGTACAGCAGCCTAAAGACTGACCACCAGGTTCAATGATAGCTCCTATCCCCAAGCTGTGAGGATAAACAGCAAGTGACACACACACACACACACACACACACACACACACACACACACACACACACACACACACACACACACACACACACACACACACACACACACACACACAGAGTGCATCTGTAGTGAAGGCCCATAAGGCCCATGAAGTCTGTATCAAAGTCTAGAGAGCTGGTTGTTATGGATGTAGAAAAGTTAAAACACACATCCTACACAGTATAGATGTCAACACTACTCCCTATCAGTCTGGTCCTGAAGGGCCCTCAGATAAATCCACTGTGTCATTCACACACACCCACACCGGGGGAGACACTTTATGAATACTGGCCCTGATGTAACAACTAAAACACAGCTCAAAACATAACAAGAAGTAAATGATACATTACCCTCAAGTATATGACTTATGACTAAAAACAAATAACCCAAAACTATACTTCAAGATATTATCAAGAGTACTTACAGAGTGAAGTGAAGGGGAGAGGTCTTGTATAGCGAGTAGACTGACTGGTAGTGAGTGAAAACAAGAAGTAAGTGTTGAAACATTATAAAAGCAGTCAGAACGCAAGTAGCTAATGCAGAACTGTCCTTCATGTTTAATTAAGACATTAACATGCACGACGACCAGACCAGCATGTCAGAAAAGGGCTGTTACTGTATTTTAACAGAAATTGTGAAAAAGACGAGTCTGGGCCTATATTTCTTTAATAAACAATATGTGTCCCATTTCCAATGTGATATTTATACAATATACAGAACCATGTCAACAATGTGTTCTCTATACTGTTTATAACATTTTTACATTTTACATTTTTACACGTTAACATTTTAATGTGTTGCCTTGCCCTTCTGAGTTCTGTATATACAGGTCAAAGTTCCATGATGTCATCCAATTAGAACCCATTTAATTTATACACCCATGACCATCACTCCTCATCAGCTGCATCAAAGTGGTACAGAAGGTTCCAGTGTTCTAGACTAGAGGTTTACCTACTGGCATCTCAACATTACTGCAGCCTCCAGTCCTGATGTCCTCATTCATTTGGGAAGTAATGGGAATAAAATGAATGGTGTTCCCGTCATTCCAGCCAATATAATGAGTCCATCCTCCTTTATACAAGGCTGTTAACCCACTGTTCCTAGGCCGTCATTGAAAATAAGAATTTGTTCTTAACTGACTTGCCTAGTTAAATAAAGGTTAAATAAAAATAAAATAAATATACCAGTCTCCTCTGTTGTGCAGTACTGGTAGTAGCTTTATCTATTAGAGGCATCAATGAACATCACCACAGCCTGCTGTATAGACTGTGTAGTCTATTGTAGTCTGCTGTCCATAAATAATACCACTTATAAAACTCAACTACCCAAAGCAATATACAGTCGTGTGCATATATTTTACATATGGGTGGTCCCAGGAACCAAACCCATTTCTTTGCAGGTGCCATGCTCTACCAACTGAGCTACAGAGGACCATATTCTGTATTGTCTAATGTGCAAATATAGATTTCTGATATGATTCAGGAGGTCTGTGAGAGGACAGACAGGAAAGTAGAACAGGGAAGTGACACTGAGTGCATGCTTCTAAACCAACAAAACCACAACCAACAATCACTGTGTCTCATGTTAATACTACTCCTAAACACAACCCACCATCACTGTGTCTCATGCTAATACTACTCCTAAACACAACCCACCATCACTGCGTCTCATGTTAATACTACTCCTAAACACAACCCACCATCACTGTGTCTCATGTTAATACTACTCCTAAACACAATTCACCATCACTGTGTCATGTTAATACTACTCTTAAACACAACCCACCATCACTGTGTCTCATGTTAATACTACTCCTAAACACAACCCACCATCACTCTGTCTCATGTTAACACTACTCCTAAACACAACCCACCATCACTGTTTCTCATGTTAAAACCTCTTGGGGCTAGGGGGCAGTATTTTCACGGCCGGATGAAAAACGTACCCAATTTTAACAGGTTACTACTCTGGCCCAGAAACTAGAATATGCATATTATTAGTAGATTTGGATAGAAAACACTCTGAAGTTTCTAAAACTGTTTGGCAGGTAAAAACCTGAGAAAATTCCAAGCAGGAAGTGGAAAGTCTGAGGTTGTAGTTTTTTCAAGATATTGCCTTGATTGTATACAGTGTCTTAGGTTTCATTTTGCACTTCCTAAAGCTTCCACTAGATGTCAGCAGTCTTTAGAACGGTGTTTGAAGATTCTATGGTGAATTTGATGGGAATTACAGCACAAGGAAGTAGGTGTCCCATTATAAGGCATGGGCTCAGTCACGCGCAATGACTTGGGAGCGAGCTGAGTTCATATTCTCTGCTAAAGAGAACGTATAGGTCCGGTTGGAATTTTATTCAAGATATATGATAAAAGCAACCTAAAGATTGATTCTATACATCGTTTGACATGTTTCTACAAACTGTAGTATAACTTTTTTGACTTTTCGTCTGGACTAAGTAAGCATGCGCGTTGTGGATTTGGATAGTGAACCTAACGCGCAAACAAAATTAATGTATTTGGACATAAATATGAACTTTATCGAACATTTATTGTGGAGCTGGGGTTCCTGGGAGTGCCTTCTGATGAAGATAATCAAAGGTAAGTGAATATTATAATGTAATTTCTTAGTTTTATTGATTCCAAGATGGCGGGTTTCTGTTTGCTAGTTGTTAGTGTCATCTGGGCTGTACTCAGATTATTGCAAATTGTGCTTTCGCCGTGAACCTTTTTTGAAATCTGACAAAGCGATTACATTTACGAGAAGTGTATCTATAATTCTGTGCATAACACTTCTATATTGATCAAACATTTTGATGAGTATTTCTGTAATATGTGTGCTCATTGTGCTGATTCACCGGAGGTTTGGAGGGAAAACATTTCTCAACATTACGCGCCAATGTAAAATGCTGTTTTTGGATATAAATATGAACTTTATCGAGCAAAACATACATGTATTGCGTAACATAATGTCCTAGGAGTGTTATCTGATGAAGATCGTCAAAGGTTAGTGCATCATTTAGCTGTGTTTTGGGTTTTTGTGATGCATAGAGTTGCTTGGAATATGGCTGTGTGATTATTTTTGTCAATGTACTCTCCTAACATAATCTAATTTTATGCTTTCGCCGTAAAACCTTTTTGAAATCGGACAATGTGGTAGGATTTACGAGAAGTTTATTTTTAAAATGGTGTAAAATAGTTGATTGTTTGAGAAAATATAATTATGAGATTTTAGCTGTTTTGAATTTGGCGCTCTCATTTTCCACTGGCTGTTGTCAAAATCAATCCCGTTAACGGGATAAGAACGGGAAGGGGTAGCCCTCTCTCTCTCAGTAGAGTCAGAGAGAGAGGGAAGGGAGAAAGGTATTTATGGGGGGGGGGGGGGTCATAAACCTTACCTACTGGCCAACGTCATGACACTGTATATCCCACAATCAGATTAACATGTAAAAATGCATTTACACACACACACACACACACAGAGAAACAGACACACACACACACACACACACACACACACACACACACACACACACACACACACACACACACACACACACACACACACACACACACACACACACACACACACACACACACACACACACAGTTATACTTGACCCTGTTATACTTTGACAGTGAACATGACCCTATTGAATGGAGATCTGGGTATTACTGGCATACTCTACTGATCATGTTTTAAACACGTAATTGAATAAACTGAACTAAACTAAACACATGAAACCACAGTCCAGGGTCAGTATTCACAAAGTGTATCAGAGTAGGAGAGCTGATCTGGGATCAGTTTAGCCTTTTCGATCAGAATTATATGGACCGTCTGAGACACTTTATGAATACAGGCCCTGATGTAACAACCAAAACACAGTTCAAAATAAATCAACAAGTACAAAGATACAGTAAGTCATGTGATGTTTGGCTAAATACATCATAACTAAAACTATATTCCAAGATATCGTCAAGTGTACTTACAGAGTGAAGTGAAGGGGAGAGGTCTTGTACAGTTAGTCAACGTACTGTCACTGCGTGGAAACAAGAAGTAGTCTACTGTAAGTGTTAGTAGAAACAGGCGTAGCCTAAGTGTGAGTTCTGTGGTTGATACATTTTAAAGTAGCCTAGTCAGGGCATTAACATGCAGCAACAGCATGTCACATAAGGGATGTTACTGTATCTAAATAGAAAATGGTCTAAAGTCAGAATACTGTAGTTGCATTTCTTTATTTGAGGAGTGAGCCTACATGTTTTACAAGAGACAAAATGTGACCCATTCCCATCACTCCATATCAGCTGGTACTGAAGGTTCCAGAACAGATGAAAGGGGAGTGTCTTTGGTTCCAGTGTTCTAGACTAGAGCGCTCCCTACTGACATCTCAACATTACTGCAGCTTCCAGGCTTCATATGTCCCTGCTAGTCCGATAAAAATATACAAAATAGAATGTCGAAAATGTCAAATATATATATACAATAAAACAGTCACGCACTTAAAAATACTGTGTTATTGGGACTTATGTTGAACTGGTGTTTGAATTGAGCAAACTAATGTTCTCAGCTAGCTTGTTAGCTACATGAAGCTGCTGTTATTCAGCGATAAAACAAGCATTTTTGTGCATCACGCAGCCACTCTGAATGGACTGGATTGTGAACAATACGAAGTGCTGCCGCTGAATTACAGCAAGACCCCATAATTAGCTAACTAGCTAGCTCACAAGCTAACATTTAGCTATCAACATTAGCTAGCTAGAAACAACAGACAACAGTGAGCTGTCATTATGCCAAGGCCAAGGCAAGTTGCTCTGAATTTCCAGTGTGTGCTTGTGTGAAAGAGATTTGTTCAGCTCACTGATCTTCAGAACTATGGACCCAAAGTGAACACTGACATGCATATAGCTAAGTCTGTCTGTCTGTCTGGGATTGTTGTGTCTCATTGTGTCTGAGTGACGCGTGTTTCTTTTAAATGACAATGAATGATCTTTATTGCTGCTTCATTATTGTTATTTTATTGTCTGATATATTTTTTATAGCATTTTGTATTATTTTCTTACATAAAAACAACTGCATTTTTAGTTAAGGGCTTGTCATTACCCATTTTAGAGTAAGGTCTACCTACACCTGTTGTATTTGGCGCATGTGACTAATACAATTCAATTTGATTTGTGTGTTTAGGTACTGGACATTGCTCCCTCTGACACTGGTTTTCTGAACCTCTAAAAGTCTAAGCCGTTTGGGGGGTTCTACTAGCTGACATATGGAAATGTTTTGAGGTGGTTATACCATGGATCATTTAGATATTTGATTTTGAATTATAGTACCCCTTTAGGTAAAAAAAGAGAAGGACTAATGTTTGTGAGAGCAGGCAGGTGACTGCAATATATATTCAATAGTAATTCAATTAAATAATAGCATTTATTTATCCCCTGTAGGGGCAATTACTAGGCACCCTATGGCATCAGGCTGGCAGTGAGTCTCACAGTGACATCACAAGGGGTCACACATTCAGGTCACACATTCAGGTCACATGTCCAGTCACATGACCACACATAAACTCAGCAAAAAAAGAAACTGCCCTTTTTCAGGACCCAGTCTTTCAAAGATAATTTGTAAAAATCCAAATAACTTCACAGATCTTCATTGTAAAGGGTTTAAACACTGTTTCCCATGCTTGTTCAATGAACCATAAACAATTAATGAACATGCACCTGTTGAACGGTCTTTAAGACACTAACAGCTTACAGACGGTAGGCAATTAATGTCACCTTTATGAAAACTTAGGACACTAAAGAGGCCTTTCTACTGGCTGTGAAAAACACCAAAAGAAAGATGCCCAGGGTCCCTGCACATCTACGTGAACGTGCCTTAGGCATGCTGCAAGGAGGCAGGAGGACTGCAGATGTGGCCAGGACAATAAGTCTGTACTGTGAGACGCCTAAGACAGCGCTACAGAGAGACAGGACAGACAGCTGATCGTCCTCACAGTGGCAGACCACGTGTAACAACACCTGGATCGGAACATCTGAACATCACACCTGCGGAACAGGTACAGGATGGCAACAACAACTGCCCGAGTTACACCAGGAACACACAATCCCTCCATCAGTGCTCAGACTGTCCGCAATGGGCTGAGAGAAGCTGGACTGAAGGCTTGTAGGCCTGTTGTCAGGCAGGTCCTCACCAGACATCTCTGGCAACAACGTCGCCTATTGGCACAAACCCACCATAACTGGGCCAGACAGGACGTGCTCTTTACTGACGAGTTGCGGTTTTGTCTCACCAGGGGTGATGGTCGTATTCGCATTTATCATCGAAGGAATGAGCATTACAGCGAGGCCTGTACTCTGGAGCGGGATCGATTTGGAGGTGGAGGGTCCGTCATGGTCTGGGGCGGTGTGTCACAGCATCATCGGACTGAGCTTACTGTCATTGCAGGCAATATCAAAGCTGTGCGTTACAGGGAAGACATCCTCCTCCCTCATGTGGTACCATTCCTGCAGGCTCATCCTGACATGACCCTCCAGCATGACAATGCCACCAACCAACCATACTGCTCATTCTGTGCGTGATTTCCTGGTGGACAGGAATGTCAGTGTTCTGCCATGGCCAGAGAAGAGCCCGGTTCTCAATCCCATTGAGCACGTCTGGGACCTGTTGGATCGGAGGGTGAGGGCTAGGGCCGTTCCCAGCAGACATTTCCGGGAACTTGCAGGTGCCTTGGTGGAAGAGTGGGGTTACATCTCACAGCAAGAATTGGCAAATCTGGTGCAATCCATGAGGAGGAGATGCACTGCAGTACTTAATGCAGCTGGTGGCCACACCAGATACTGACTGCTACTTTTGACCCCCCTTTGTTCAGGGACACATTATTCAATTTCTGTTAGTCACATGTCTGTGGAACTTGTTCAGTTTGTCTCCGTTGTTGAATATTGTTATGTTCGTACAAATATTTACACATGTTAAGTTTGCTTAAAATAAACGCAGTTGACAGTGAGAGGACGTTTCTTTTTTTGCTGAGTTTACATACACAGTAAAACACATGATAACAACAGATGTCAGCCCCCTTAGTGTCTACAACATGGTCATCATAGAGGCGGCTCACTGGGCAAAGATCCCATCAAGGTTCTAATGATGATGTAATTTCCATGTTTCACAGCTCAGGCCGAGGGAGAGGGGGAAGGAAATCAAAGGTGCACTCTTCTTCACTTTGATTGACACTTCACACACTCATTATATACACTGCTCAAAAAAATAAAGGGAACACTTAAACAACACAATGTAACTCCAAGTCAATCACACTTCTGTGAAATCAAACTGTCCACTTAGGAAGCAACACTGATTGACAATAAATTTCACATGCTGTTGTGCAAATGGAATAGACAACAGGTGGAAATTATAGGCAATTAGCAAGACACCCCCAATAAAGGAGTGGTTCTGCAGGTGGGGACCACAGACCACTTCTCAGTTCATATGCTTCCTGGCTGATGTTTTGGTCACTTTTGAATACTGGCGGTGCTTTCACTCTAGTGGTAGCATGAGACGGAGTCTACAACCCACACAAGTGGCTCAGGTAGTGCAGCTCATCCAGGATGGCACATCAATGCGAGCTGTGGCAAGAAGGTTTGCTGTGTTTGTCAGCGTAGTGTCCAGAGCATGGAGGCGCTACCAGGAGACAGGCCAGTACATCAGGAGACGTGGAGGAGGCCGTAGGAGGGCAACAACCCAGCAGCAGGACCGCTACCTCCGCCTTTGTGCAAGGAGGAGCAGGAGGAGCACTGCCAGAGCCCTGCAAAATGACCTCCAGCAGGCCACAAATGTGCATGTGTCTGCTCAAACGGTCAGAAACAGACTCCATGAGGGTGGTATGAGGGCCCGACGTCCACAGGTGGGGGTTGTGCTTACAGCCCAACACCGTGCAGGACGTTTGGCATTTGCCAGAGAACACCAAGATTGGCAAATTCGCCACTGGCGCTCTGTGCTCTTCACAGATGAAAGCAGGTTCACACTGAGCACGTGACAGACGTGACAGAGTCTGGAGATGCTGTGGAGAACGTTCTGCTGCCTGAAACATCCTCCAGCATGACCGGTTTGGCAGTGGGTCAGTCATGGTGTGGGGTGGCATTTCTTTGGGGGGCCGCACAGACCTCCATGTGCTCGCCAGAGGTAGCCTGACTGCCATTAGGTACCGAGATGAGATCCTCAGACCCCTTGTGAGACCATATGCTGGTGCGGTTGGCCCTGGGTTCCTCCTAATGCAAGACAATGATAGACCTGATGTGGCTGGAGTGTGTCAGCAGTTCCTGCAAGAGGAAGGCATTGATGCTATGGACTGGCCCGCCCGTTCCCCAGACCTGAATCCAATTGAGCACATCTGGTACATCATGTCTCGCTCCATCCACCAACGCCACATTGCACCACAGACTGTCCAGGAGTTTGCGGATGCTTTAGTCCAGGTCTGGGAGGAGATCCCTCAGGAGACCATCCGCCACCTCATCAGGAGCATGCCCAGGCATTGTAGGGAGGTCATACAGGCACGTGGAGGCCACACACACTACTGAGCCTCATTTTGACTTGTTTTAAGGACATTACATCAAAGTTGGATCAGCCTGTAGTGTGGTTTTCCACTTTAATTTTGAGTGTGACTCCAAATCCAGACCTCCATGGGTTGATAAATTGGATTTCCATTGATTATTTTTGTGTGATTTTGTTGTCAGCACATTCAACTATGTAAAGAAAAAAGTATTTAATAAGATTATTTCATTCATTCAGATCTAGGATGTGTTATTTTAGTGTTCCCTTTATTTTTTTGAGCAGTGTATGTCTAGTGTTCTGTCTGGGATCTGTGGTCTGTGCCAGAGGACTACAAACGGAGCATTACATTACATTTACATTTACATTTAAGTCATTTAGCAGACGCTCTTATCCAGAGCGACTTACAAATTGGTGCATTCACCTTATGATATCCAGTGGAACAACCAATTTACAATAGTGCATCTAAATCTTTTAAGGGGGGGGTTAGAAGGATTACTTTATGCTATCCTAGGTATTCCTTGAAGAGGTGGGGTTTCAGGTGTCTCCGGAAGGTGGTGATTGACTCCGCTGTCCTGGCGTCGTGAGGGAGCTTGTTCCACCATTGGGGTGCCAGAGCAGCGAACAGTTTTGACTGGGCTGAGCGGGAACTGTGCTTCCTCAGAGGTAGGGAGGCGAGCAGGCCAGAGGTGGATAAACGCAGTGCCCTTGTTTGGGTGTAGGGCCTGATCAGAGCCTGAAGGAACGGAGGTGCCGTTCCCCTCACACCTCCGTAGGCAAGCACCATGGTCTTGTAGTGGATGCGAGCTTCAACTGGAAGCCAGTGGAGAGAGCGGAGGAGCGGGGTGACGTGAGAGAACTTGGGAAGGTTGAACACCAGACGGGCTGCGGCGTTCTGGATGAGTTGTAGGGGTTTAATGGCACAGGCAGGGAGCCCAGCCAACAGCGAGTTGCAGTAATCCAGACGGGAGATGACAAGTGCCTGGATTAGGACCTGCGCCGCTTCCTGTGTGAGGCAGGGTCGTATTCTGCGAATGTTGTAGAGCATGAACCTACAGGATCGGGTCACCGCCTTGATGTTAGTGGAGAACGACAGGGTGTTGTCCAGGGTCACGCCAAGGTTCTTAGCACTCTGGGAGGAGGACACAATGGAGTTGTCAACCGTGATGGCGAGATCATGGAACGGGCAGTCCTTCCCCGGGAGGAAGAGCAGCTCCGTCTTGCTGAGGTTCAGCTTGAGGTGGTGATCCGTCATCCACACTGATATGTCTGCCAGACATGCAGAGATGTGATTCGCCACCTGGTTATCAGAAGGGGGAAAGGAGAAGATTAATTGTGTGTCGTCTGCATAGCAATGATAGGAGAGACCATGTGAGGATATGACAGAGCCAAGTGACTTGGTGTATAGCGAGAATAGGAGAGGGCCTAGAACAGAGCCCTGGTGGACACCAGTGGTGAGAGCACGTGGTGCGGAGACAGATTCTCGCCACGCCACCTGGTAGGAGCGACCTGTCAGGTAGGACGCAATCCAAGAGTGGGCCGCGCCGGAGATGCCCAACTCTGAGAGGGTGGAGAGGACGATCTGATGGTTCACAGTTTCAAAGGCAGCAGATAGGTCTAGAAGGATGAGAGCAGAGGAGAGAGAGTTAGCTTTAGCAGTGCGGAGAGCCTCCGTGACACAGAGAAGAGCAGTCTCAGTTGAATGACCAGTCTTGAAACCTGACTGATTTGCATCAAGAAGGTCATTCTGAGAGAGATAGCATGAGAGCTGGCCAAGGACGGCACGTTCAAGAGTTTTGGAGAGAAAAGAAAGAAGGGATACTGGTCTGTAGTTGTTGACATCAGAGGGATCGAGTGTAGGGGTGCAACTCTCGCTCTCTTGAAGACGGAAGGGATGTAGCCAGCGGTCAAGGATGAGTTGATGAGCGAGGTGAGGTAAGGAAGAAGGTCTCCGGAAGTGGTCTGGAGAAGAGAGGAGGGGATAGGGTCAAGCGCGCAGGTTGTTGAGCGGCCGGCCGTCACAAGCACAAATCTGTGCTCCTGCTTCCTCCTTCCATCATTTTGTACATTTCATAAGTTTATCTGAGTTGATTGGTAACACCTTAGAATATCTCATAATGATGTTTTGACAGACAGACGGATGTCCGTACCCTGTGGAGGTGTACTGGGAGAATGAGGAGGTGTTGAGGCCTATAGAGTTGGTCCACTGAGGAGAAGTAGGGGTTCTCTAAGTCTAGTTGTCTGGGTACCTGATCACCAGCCTGGTGCTCTCCAGCTCCCCCCCTGGACAGGTGGACAAACTGCAGGCGCAGTCCAAAAACATACAATTGAACCAATAACATAGTCCCAAAAGTACAATGAAACCAATAACATTGTGTTGGGTTTTATTACCGGCTTGTTTTTCATTTGCCGCCAGAAAGGAGTTGAATCGTTGTACTTTTCTCTCTGTGTTGGACAATGGTGATACTATTTATGTGCAAGACTCAAGCTCTACACTGAAGGCTCTTGACTCTGTGTATCATGCAGAGACGTCTAACTCACCATTGGGATCTCTACACTGCTGTCAGGTGGACATCAGTAGAAACATGCAGGCTCAAACACTGGTACATTCTTATTCAGAAGACCATTTAAGGAAAACTGTCATTTTATATATCATTATATCCTCTCTTCTAGCATGAAATGAGAACACATAAATACTCAGATCTCAATCTTGTTTTATGCTAACAGTACCGAAAATTAGAACCAAACATGGAAAAAAGTCCTTTCATTACTCAGCACCTGATCTTGAATTCCCTCCAAGCCGACCTAAAACTCCAGGACCTGGTGTCTGGAGGAGTTCAAAGGACAAATATGTGAACAGGTTGTTGAGACATGTAGCTGTTTCTAGTTGTCACCCCATGTCACTAGTTTGCATTGCCTTATGTAAGGAAGCCTGTTGTTTTATATCACACAAGCCTTCACACAACATACAAACACACACACAACCACCATTTCTTTGCTGTTGTATTTGTGCTGTTGCCAGGGTCCTCTGTCTGTGTTGTTCGTTTAGTCATACTTCTTTTTTTTATTCCCGGTCCCCACAGGAGGCCTTTTGCATCTTGTCAGGCCACCATTGTAAATAATAATTTGTCGTTAATTGACTTGCCTGGTTAAATTAAGGTTAAATAAATAGTGTCCTAAAAGTACAATGGAACCAATAGCATGGTCCCAAAAGTACAATAGAACCAATAGCATAGTCCTAAACATACAACGGAACCAATTTCATAGTCCCACAATTGCAATGGAAACAACAGCATGGCCCAAAAAGTAAAATGGGACCAAATAGCATAGTCCCAAAAGTGCAAACTCCTAAAGTTGAAGCTAAATAATTGAGAGCACAACTCACATAGTTGAAAGCATTTGACAGCATTTAGCTGCATCCCACCTCTCACCTTTACCTCTCCAAGGTGCAAGTGGCCATGTTGGCATTCTTGAAGTTGACAAAGGCATATAATCTCTCGTGTAGAATTCTGATACTCTCCCCACAACTACAGTATAGAATGTAGAATTAGAATGTAGAAATCTGTAGAAATCTGATACTCTTTATCTCCACTCACCTACAGTGGGGGAAAAAGTATTTGATCCCCTGCTGATTTTGTATGTTTGCCCACTGACAAAGAAATGATCAGTCTATCATTTTAATGTTAGGTTTATTTGAACAGTGAGAAACAGTATAACAACAAAAATATCGAGAAAAACGCATTTGATTTGATTTGCATTTTAATGAGGGAAATAAGTATTTGACCCCCTCTCAATCAGAAAGATTTCTGGCTCCCAGGTGTCTTTTATACAGGTAACGAGCTGAGATTAGGAGCACGCTCTTAAAGGGAGTGCTCCTAACCGCAGCTTGTTACCTGTAAAAAAAAAGACAACTGTCCACAGAAGCAATCAAGCAATCAAATTCCAAACTCTCCACCATGGCCAAGACCAAACAGCTCTCCAACGATGTCAGGGACAAGATTGTAGACCTACACAAGGCTGGAATGGGCTACAAGACTATCGCCAAGCAGCTTGGTGAGAAGGTGACAACATTTGGTGTAATTATTCGCAAATGGAAGAAACACAAAAGAACTGTCAATATCCCTCTGCCTGGGGCTCCATGCAAGATCTCACCTCGTGGGGTTGCAATGATCATGAGAAAGGTGAGGAATCAGCCCAGAACTACACGGGAGGATCTTGTCAATGATCTCAAGGCAGCTGGGACCATAGTCACCAAGAAAACAATTGGTAACACACTACGCCGTGAAGGACTGAAATCCTGCAGCGCCCGCAAGGTCCCCCTGCTCAAGAATACATATACATGCCCGTCTGAAGTTTTCCAATGAACATCTGAATGACTCAGAGGACAACTGGTGAAAGTGTTGTGGTCAGATGAGACCAAAATGGAGCTCTTTCGCATCAACTCAACTCGCCGTGTTTGGAGGAGGAGGAATGCTGCCTATGACCCCAAGAACACCATCTCCACCGTCAAACATGGAGGTGGAAACATTATGCTTTGGGGGTGTTTTTCTGCTAAGGGGACAGGACAACTTTACCGCATCAAAGGGACGATGGACGGGGCCATGTACCGTCAAATCTTGGGTGAGAACCTCCTTCCCTTAGCCAGGGCATTGAAAATGGGTCGTGGATGGGTTTTCCAGCATGACAATGACCCAAAACACACGGCCAAGGCAACAAAGGAGTGGCTGAAGAAGAAGCACATTAAGGTCCTGGAGTGGCCTAGCCAGTCTCCAGACCTTAATCCCATAGAAAGTCTGTGGAGGGAGCTGAAGGTTCGAGTTGCCAAACGTCAGCCACGAAACCTTAATGACTTGGAGAAGATCTGCAAAGAGGAGTGGGACAAAATCCCTCCTGAGATGTGTGCAAACCTGGTGGCCAACTACAAGAAACGTCTGACCTCTGTGATTGCCAACAAGGGTTTTGCCACCAAGTACTAAGTCATGTTTTGCAGAGGGGTCAAATACTTAGTTCCCTCATTAAAATGCAAATCATTTTATAACATTTTTGACATGCGTTTTTCTGGATTTTTTTGTTGTTATTCTGTCTCTCACTGTTCATATAAACCTACCATTCAAATTATAGACTGATAATTTCTTTGTAAGTGGGCAAATGTACAAAATCAGCAGGGGATCAAATACTTTTTTCCCCCACTGTACAGTACAGAACATAGAAGGGAGGAAGAGGACCACGGTCAAAACACATCCATTATAGCAACATTATCACAACCTAACATTATTAATGATCCCTAAATGGCATACTATTCCCTACATAGTGCACTACTTTTGAACAGGGCAATAGGGAATAGGAATATAGCAATAGTGTGCTATTTGGGTCAGTCTATAGAACCTATAACTGTAGAGATGTACACTCACATTACATGATGTATTATTTGGATGTGGAATAACCAAACAACAGACTGGGTGTGATTTCAGTGAACAAAGTTTTTCTGTACTGTTGAGATAATCTTGTCTTAGACCTTGAGATTCATGTTAGCTCCTGGAGCTAATGCTAATGACTTTAGCTCAGTGGGCTAGCATGGTCTAGTGTCACATTAACAACCCAGGTATGATACCCACAGAGTTAAACATACTCACCCACTGGAGTCCTGAGGGGATGAGAGGTCCACCACTGGAGTCCTGAGGGGAGGAGAGGTCCACCACTGGAGTCCTGAGAGGAGGAGAGGTCCACCACAGGAGAAGGAAGAGGAAAATATTCACTCATTATTAAAACCAGAGAATAGTTCTACTTTACTATCTTTGGTGAAACATTGTAGTGAAACCTCACAATAAATCATTGTTAGATGTACAATATGTATTTATTTATTTTAACTTTTTTTTTTATTAAATAAAAAGTCTAACTCCTCTAAAATCAATGACTGTGCCCCCTGTGGTGGGGTCTGATATAGTGCAGCCTGTCTATACTATGACCCCTGTGGTGGGGTCTGGTAGTGCAGAGAGGAGAGATGGAGTGACAGACACACAGCCAGACACACACACACAAACACACCCACACAGCAATATTCACATCAACATCAGATGAGGGAGGACAATTTTATTTTCATGGGTCATGGCCTATCACAGCACATTGGATGACTGTCATTCACATTCTATTCACCCAGTTCAATGCAACATCAATAGGTTTAGGCTTTTACATGTCATGATACTCTAATGTTCTATATACCCATCATGAGGTTGCTACATTCTAACCTATGAATTAAAGTTTACAACGTAGGTGCACAGGTCGAGATAAAATGTGGAGTAATCAAGGTGACAGACAGTGACACATTCAATACTGCCTTGCACACTCTGGCCGGCATCTAGCGGATAAAGGGTGTAATCATTAGTCCAACATTTGCAAACGAGAGTTTCTATTGGACAAATTCAGGTATGTTAATCCCTGTTTCATTTGATTCCGTTTCAGAAATGTTTTTATACAGAATTGGCGGAATGAATACACCCCTGATCACACACAAACACAGTTCACTTTCAAAGCAGCCACATAGAAAGAGAAGGATCACATTGCCCGCTGTAGAACTCCAGTCAGGACGTGACAGATATATTTATTTGTTCATCTTTATATACAGTACTACACATATCCATAGTGCCCATGACTTTCTAGGGGATAGGATGTTTCAATAGAAAATAGGCAAAATAATGAAAAAGATTTGAATCCATAACTACATAATATGCAATGAACTACAGACTTTTTCATTTGTAAATCATTATTTTAACCCCAAATAAAACCTTTGGTTTATATAGCCCTGGGGTGAATGAAAAAAAGATGTATATGTATTAGGTCGTTAAAATCTTAGATTACGTGTAAAACAACTCATTGCTGAACTAAATCATAATATGTATTTGTATTATAACCTCTGAAGAACGTGGCTACAACTCACAAGTATTAGTAAAAATGTGTAATACATAATATATGCACTCCATCTCAATTTTCACAAGAGACATATTCTGAACTTTTAATTTAAACTCTTTACACATACTTATGCTACTTCCACATAACAAAATACAATGTCAGTGTCAGTGTATGCATCCTTCGATGCTGTGGGGACTGTGTTATATCTTGTACATGTTCCTCCCTATAGATATTCCTTAACATCCTAGACACTACTACATTAGTAGTACATAACTGTGTAATAGTGTAGTACTACAGTACGGCCCTGTCTTCTGGATATGTGTAGCGCTGTAACTAAGTATATGTTGTTTTCTAGAGTGTACAAATATTATTCTAATGATTGAAGTTGAATCAACATAGACGTTAAGCTGACTTTTTAAAAAAAACATAGTGGTGTGTTAGTTAAGATGCTGAATATAAAAAGGGGCTTCTTCTATAGAAATAGGTCAGGCCTCCTGCTTAATAATGCAAAGCAGATCATTCAAGCTATGTTCTTACTGGTTATAGACTATGTTGAAATAATCTATATGAATACAGCTGCCACTTCATTAAAAACTTTAGATGCATATGACCCTAGATCATGTTGTTTTATAATGGGTACAGGTTCAGTACACATCCCTGCATTCTCTATTATAAAGTAGGGGGGCCCTCTTTGAGGTCATGTATGTCAATTTGTTGCTCTCTTTGCCTTTATAAAGCTCTTTGACCTACTGTAAACTCCCTCTGTTGCTAACACCTACAATAATCATTAGACGTACGAGTCAGAGTTATCATACACATTGTCAGGGTTTGCTAACTCTGGAAATTCCTTTGGTCTGTACAGAGTTAGGTAAATCAGCTCTTTGCCCCTTACATGGGGAATAATCTCCAAGCTGCTCTAAACATTGCTGTTTTTGGTGTCTCTAGGTTAATCTCTAGACTGCTGAATGAGGCCTGTCACAATTTACTTACAAAACCCTTCAAAGGAGTTTGTGAAACCATTCAGTCATGGATGTATGTAAACATATTTAAAACGTATTGCATGTTACAGAAGACTACTGTTGTACATTGAATAGCCTGTCAAATAATAGTTCTGCAGGAGGGGTGAAGTCAGGCGCAGGAGACTCAGGTACGTGAAACACGTAGTTACTTTAATGAAGAAAAACAAGTCCAAAATATCAAGCCTACAAGGCAAGGGAAAAAATATTCCAACAAAGGAAGACTAACACAGTCTTGGGAATATACCGGGACGCAGCCCAGCAACCCTAAACCCAAAACGCTAAATATAAAAGGACCAGAAAATAAATCTCCCCAACCTACAATAACAGACACGAAACAATCCAGCACAACCCCAAACACAAAACAGACAGACTAAATACCCCACTAATTACTAAACACAAACAGGTGCTACCCTAACCAGACATTACCAAACGAAACAGAAAAGGTAATCGGTGGCAGCTAGTAGGCCGGCGACGACGACCGCTGAGCGCCGCCCGAACGGGGAGAGGCGCCACCTGTGGACGTTGTGACATAGCCATTCATCCCTGTTACACCTTGATGTGTTTGCTCTCTGTCTGTACATGTTTATAATCCACATAGTGTGAATAGCGGTTTCCATAAAGTTATTAACCCCCTAAACCGGAATATGAAATGACCTTTATGATCTTACCACTATTACTTTGGGTTCTAATCCCCCATCTTTCAGAATCCCCACTGTGAACAAATCTCTAACATTCATGATCCTTCACTATATTTTATCCCTAAACCTCCCACAATAACTATTGTCTATTGTTAGTCTCAATGACCTTACTGACAATATCAAAGTTTTACATAGCTAAATACATTGTTGGAGACAGTTTTCATGTCTTTCATTATGCAAACATTTGTTTATTAGATTATATTTCTTCATAGTTGTCACAAACCTTAGGGTGTTTTCTATCCAAAGCCAATAATTATATGCATATTCTAGTTACCCCGCAGGAGTAGTAACCAGATTAAATCGGGTACGTTTTTTATCCGGCCGTGTCAATACTGCCCCCTAGCCCTAACAGGTTAAATAATAGATCATCACTCTCACACACACACACAGCCCTGTCTTCATAGTTGTTCATAGTTTATTATCATAGTTTGATCATAGTTTGTCATAGTTGTCACAACGTCCACAGAAGGTGGCGCCTCTCCTCGGTCGGGAGGTGCTCGGCGGTCGTCGTCGCCGGCCTACTAGCTGCCACCGATCTGTGTTTCAGTGTCTATTAGTTATGTCTGTTTTTTGATTGCACCTGTTTCGTGTTTGTCATTAGTGGGGGTGTATTTAGTCTGTCTGTGTTTAGTTAGGATTCGTGCGGGATTGTTCTTTGTTACGTGTGGTGAAAGTGGTGTTATATTGTTTGGTTTACTACTTATTGTATAGGCAGTAGGGTTGCCGGGCTGCGACCCGTCTGCCTTTTGAGCGGAGCTTCTTTTAGTCTTTTTGACTGTTGTGCTCCCAGCCGTATATGGATTTTGCCCTTGGATTTATTAAATCAAGTTTGTTCCAACGGACCTCAGTCTCCTGCGCTTGACTCACCCTAAAACAGTTCTATCCGCTCGTGACAATAGTTTCTAATTATCGTTTCTAATCACAGTTTGAACATAGTTGGCCATGGTTTCTAATCATACTATCTAGTCTGAGAGGTTTGATATAATAAGCAGGTCAAATAGACCCTAAGAGGGCAGAAGCTATTGTTCACAAACAATATGAATAAAAACTATGGTTCAACGGATAAATAGCCTTAATTTTTTTTAAACATACATGTAAATGACAAGACTTAATACCTATCATTCTTAAATAATATATATCTATATACAAACATCATATTGACTATTTAAATCACCTTCAAAAAGTTCCATGAGTAAGGAAGGATTCACCGATTATCTTTTAGCTGTTCTGTCTTCACGCTGTTCTGGGCCGATGGCTGGTGTTTGGAGTTAGGGTAAGACCGTTCGTACAGAACGGTAGAATACTGTCTGTTTCATCGGTCCATAATGCAGCATGTATCCTTCTTGGGGGGAGTCTGTCCGCTGTAAACACAAAATTAGCTTTTAAAATAGGGTACACACTTTTTGTTTTTAATGTATAAATATTATTATGGATTTTATTTTTGGACTTAAATCGAAAATAGCGTGATGGTGACGGGCTATGTAAAGGACCGGGCGCTGTTTGCTTCTGAGATCCCCATCTAATGATGGCTGATCCAAATCAATTATTCCTGGTAGCAGCCGAGTATCCTATAGATGTTAAATAATATTAACATATATTTATACGAAATATAAATATATACATTTTAACTTATAAAAATACGTGCAATTGATATAAATACATACCTGAAAAATCATAAAAACATATATAACACCGGTTTAATATTAGAGATAGTTCCCAACAGGGCATTAATTACGCTATAACCAAACAATTCCCATAAAATACCTAACGCACCCAAAATCTAATATATTATTTTCACTAACTCACCTTCAAAAAGCTCCATGAGGAAGGAAGGATTCACAGATGATCTTTTAGCTGTTCTGTCTTCACACTGTTCTGGGCTGTTGGCTGGAGTTTGGAGTTACGGTAAAGCCGTTCGTACAGAAGGGTAGAATAGTGTCTGTTTCATTAACCTCGTTCAGAGGTCGAGTCCATAATGCGTCATGTCTTTTTGTTGTGGGGGGCTGTCCGCTGTAAATTTACAGACCGGGGTGGGGGAACCGATAGTAACGTATTGTTTAGAGAAGAAAACAATGCTTTAAAACACCAGGGGTCGGTTTAGACATATTCTGGCTGGCTGGATTGCCTTTTGCTTCCAAAATTCTCAGGGGAAACAGCTTGGGGGGTGTTTTTAGTGACACCCTGTATGCATACCTAACCGTTATTACCGGTGTTGATTAAAAATAACACTGTTTTTAAATCCAGGGGGCAGTCTAGACATATTATATTCTGGCTGTGGGTTTTGTCTTTTGAGCCCCCACATCCTCTGGGGGGGAAATACATTTGGATTTGAAAGGCTTGTGTGCTAATAACACGAAAGTGACTAGCTTGTTTCAAACAACCTTGAAAAATCCATTGTTTTGGAAACACACACACACTCGCCCTCACGCACACACACATGCACACGCACACACCCGTCTTTCCTGAATGTTTTTTATTCTCAGACACCCATGGAGAGAGGGAGCGTGAAATTACAGGCTTATACGGTGAGATACAATTTTAAACCATTTATTTAATTCCAAATATTTAGTACAGACCATTTAAAACATGCTATAATTAATACAAAACAATTTTACTATTCCTTTCTTACAGATAATGGGGCCGGCTATAGGGTTAGCCCAGACACCCATCCGTTTCCAATTCACCATTATCAAGACAGGCTCTCTTGCTCACTAGATATCCCACCCATTCCACGTTCCATACATTTTCATTCCTTGGATGGATCAAACGTTTTGCATGTAGACCCTGGGTATGTCTTAAGGATAGAAGCGCCCAGCAGCGTAATTGTTCGCGATATTGGAAAAAATTGTCCAGCTTTTTCATCATGGTCAGGAATATATGGTAATCACATCATGTAAAGCTAAAAACAGTCATAAAATAGTTCACTTCCTTCAAGGCTTTGGAAAATACATATGAACTAACAGATTTTGTAGCATTTGTACTATCATATTGTTCACATGCTAAAATTGTCACTTTGGAGTCGGGGCTATACGCCATTGAAGAGATTCTTATGACTTTCAAATCATCGCGCCCGCATACCTCCTCTTCCAACGCGTAGCCGGGCAGGAAGGTACCACTTAGGGCTTGTTCAATCTGACATAGTGCTAGCCGTATCTTAAGCCATTCTCTCATACGCAGCGCAGGAGAAAAACTCCAGAGTTTTGCTTGATAAAGGGGGCTGGGACCGCTGTCTGTGAAAATCTTCACAATTGAATCCTCCGGTTGGAACATGTAAGCCATATGTCCATCACTCATATCCAAAACTCCTTTAAAACATTCAGGGGCCGCACACAAAATGTCCTCGATGATTTTGTCATTGGGTTCTTGACACGAGGCACATAGTACACCCAGAATTGGCCTAGGAGACATAATTTTCTGTTTAATGTTCTGGATTTATTTTGAATTTCTTGATTAGTGTTCCGGGGCACTTGTGCTATTCTGGGGCTTATTTGTAATGCAGCAAACTGAAGCATATCAACATATCAACTTTTTCCACAGTAAGGTTTATGAAATGCTGTGCCATTATGCAGAATTTAAAGTGTACAGCCTTTTAACTTACAGGGATGAGCATGTCTCTGGGATGTCTCAAGTATACACAGCAAAAAGTCCAGTGTTGAATTAACTCCCACAGAGTTGATTTCAACACTTTTTGAGGGTTTATATAGGTCCACACTCTCCAGAGTTAAATTAACACTTTCAAAATAGTTAAACATTTAACACTCTGCCAGAGTTCCTTCTTTAACTCGCAAAACAGAGTTAAAGTAACACTAAGAGATTAGACAACTAACACTGCTCCGAGTTAATTTTTATTAACTATTTGGGTAGTGTTAATTTTTATTAACTATTTGGGTAGTGTTAATTTTTATTAACTATTTGGATAGTGTTAATTTCACTCCCTAAAGTGTCAATTATCTACACTGAAAAAATGTTAAAATGAATTGTTAATTTATTCAATATTATTTAATTAAATATATACTTATAATAATAATAATGAATCACAATAAACAATCATTGTCAAAAACATTTATTTGTGCCTTCTCCCTTGCAGTCAGTTGAATTAAAACATTGTGAGTGAAGGTATAATGTAAACTTTCATCTGAAACATTGTATGAGCTTTGAATATCAAACGGTTTATGAAATTTAAGCTCAGACATTTTTAGTAGACATCTTTCCACACTTCTTAATAATCTGAATGCATGATGATGGTCATCAAAATTCTCTGTAAATAGCTTGTTTGTCAAAAAAAAAAAAGTGATCTTCAACCAAAAGTAAATCACTTATTTGACAAAAGACTGGCATGTCTTCTTCCATTGCACTGCAAATAACTAGTCCAGCTTTATATTCTACACCATCAACTTTAACCCAACTAGTTGAGAAAACGTCTTTTGACAAGATCGTTTCAAGCATTTCATTGTTGACGACATTCTCATCTCTGAAGAGAAAATATTTAATTGGCCCATACTCATTTTGTTTGAGGGTAAAGGTTTCCCAGTGATAAGCAATGGCCATCTGATGCTTTTTAGCAAGCGATTTGGTTATGTTTTTGACATTTTTAAAACAATCTTTAAACAGCTTGTGTTTGGCCTCAAACCTCATACACCACGTATATAATAAGGGGCCAATTTTCCTTATAGAAGATGGGTAATGGATCATAAAATGATGCTTAGGTATCAAGTTTCTATGTGGATACAAGTGCTTAAGTAGTTTGTGGTGGTCAACAATCAAATGCTTTAAATATGTTGTCATGAGAGAAGGTGAAAAAAACTGTTCATTATTTGAAGTAACAACAGTAACAAATTCCAGTTTTTGTTTCCTGCAGGAATAATGTCAAACAGTGGGATGTTTTTCACAAGACACATTGTCTGAATAGAATTCAAACCAATGCCATTGCCAACACTCTCCAAAATAATCTTTGTAGGACGATTTTTTCATTCTAAAAATCCATAATCAAAACAATAAATCCTGGAAAGCAAGTCCTGTTCTGACATAGTGTTGCGTGAGATATCCAAAAAGCAATTTGATCTCATACTGAACCACACCCTCAAGAAAATCATGCATGATATCAAATGAATAGTTATTACAAACATGGAAATACTTCAATGAATTAAACGGTTTGCCTTGCATGGGATGAGACGCTTATCCATTGTGATGTAGAAGCTCTCAATCTTGCTCTTCTGACGCCCAACAGCGAGGAGGTACGGCTGCCGATTTTGCTGGTTGCGGAGATGCTCCTCCAAACTGCAGCATGACTAGGGTTGAGATTAGAAAACTGAAAATTAGACACAAGAATAATGTGCAGCCAGAGAAAACTACATTATAGAAGTGATTATTCAAACAGCTTTTCATTGGCTAGTGCAAGATGGGAATGAAGACTTAATTACAATTCCATCCACTTTTTAACAACCCTCATTTACATATGTGGCTAAGAAGGTGACGTGACAAATTATTATAATCACGTTAATAATATAATTACCTTATGAAAGACAACAAGTCTCTCAACTGCATCACATGCACTAATTTTTGGAGACTTCAGTCCCCCTGGAGGTGGTGGAAGGAGATGTAACAGCAACAACAGGGAAGCCATTTCTTGGTCGTAGGCTGAGGACAAAGAGTCACAAGAATTAACTGAAAACTCTTCAAATGTAATACTTTTAAAGTTCGAATGAGAACAGGGAGGCATTATGAGAACGTTTTAAAAAGTCATCCATCTATTAGTCACATTTATCCCAAAAATCAGATCAACGTTCAGAGATACACAGAATAAACAAATGAAATATTATTGCAGTTATAATTTAACTGCAATTATAGCAAATTTATTAAAATAAAAAAAAAAAACTCACTTGTTGGCTCATCAAGATCACTTCCTGGGGGACTTTCTGCTGACTGCACCAAGCGACACAACTCTGGTGTTGAGGTGAGCCGCTTAGCCTCTTTTATGACATTTGGCTTGAAGAACAAATCCCATTTCTGAAGAAGCCTGGAGGATGTGTTGCCATCAAATAGGAGAGTGAAGTCTTGGTCCACCTTTAAGAAAGAAGATATTAAACTACTACTACTTCAGGAAATACTTTCAAATTTCAAGCCATTCTAAACATCTCATCCCAAACGTACCAATCCTTTTGTATCCAGGAATCTTGGGAAGCTGGAGAGGATATGAACACTTCTGCCTGGGTCATTAACGAGCTTCTGACGGTGCTGAAAGGTCTCTCTCATCTTCTGGAAAAATCAGGGAATTGTCTGTGGTATGGTTGCGCAAAGACATGGCCTCTTGGCAAGCATCACCATCAAGCTGCCTTTCAACATTAACAGTCCTTTGGAAATTTGGGCCCCCTGGAGAAAAGTCAATTGGGCTATTTGGTGGCAGTGCAGATCCTCGACGAATCTTCCTCTGGACTGTTTTCAGACGGCAAGAAATGTATCCTGTGCTGCTTGCAGCATCATAGAAGTGTTCCTGAAATGGAAAAAAGAAAATAAATGCGTTGTCATACCAGGCTCATGAGAAATCTCACGGAATTCAAATATCAATGTCATCCACACAGTTTTGTGTCACAACATGACATGAAAGAGTTAACAATAATAATGCCTATTACATAGCCCTTCTTGGAGTATGGATCCTTGAGGGAAGGGAACAACATCACTATCCCACGCGCATAATCTTCTCTGATTGCTTTAGTGGGGCGGTGCCTGAGAGGAGATATTAAATTAGTACATTTATGCAATGGCCATGCAGTTATCTGGTACAAATAAAAACAATGTGAAACAAACATACCCATGATTGTCAATCATGTGAGCCACCAGGATGTTAACCATTTTTCTTCTTGCAGCATCTGTTAGGGTTTCTGTTGTTTGGTACTCCTGTAGTACTTCTTCACCCCCAGACTTGCCTCTTAGCACAGCTTCAATCAACTAATAAAAAACATTACAATACAAAACATGGTGATAAATAGCTTTTCTAGAGACTCAGAGTGAAAAAATGTGATTTTCTGCTAATTTTGTACTTTAGCTTTAACTTAGTAATTTCAGTACAATTAACTGGTAATACTTATATACTTTTAATTAAGTAAATGATCTGAGTACTTTTTCCAACACTGCAGGTCATAGAATCTGATGGGTCACCAAATACAGTGTACGCTGGTCACACAGACAACACGTGAAACACCGTCTGCATGTTGGGACGTGTTGTTTGCGGCCCCTTTGATGTTCAAAGTGAAGGGGGGAAAAAGACGTTAGCTCCAGCCTCAAACAAGATTTTATACAGTAAAAAAACATAACGCTTTGTTTTTCCTCTCAATAAATCATCATTGATAAAGTTGGAGACGGTTTAAGTAACAAACTGTTAGCTAGCTTACCATACACTTCTAGCTAGCTAATCACCAGGACAAATTTGCTGCTCAGACCTGGCAACAAACACGGTTTTGTTAGGCATATATTCTCTGTAGATGTTTCATTGTTCATACTGAAATTCTCCGCATCAATTTATAATTGTTTCAGTAAGTTTGAGTTAATTGCACTTACCGTGTAGTACTGCATGGGAGGGAGAAAATGGCGCCGACTTGTCTCCTCTGTCTCCAACCGACGAAGTGAAATGCATGGGCGGAGCTTAATTACATCTCTGCGGAGTTGGGTTAACACTGACCGGATCAACTCTGTCAAATAACTCCAACACTGAACACCATTTAAATCAGAATGTGTTAAAATTACACTCTGGGAGTGAAAATCAACTCGGAAATGTTTAACCCTGAAATTTCAACACTCCAATTTTTGCTGTGTAGGCTACCCCGACATGCTCTGTCTCCTATATCTTTCCTGTTAAATATTAGCCACTATCAGTATCAACCGTCAGTAGGCCTAATAACCAAACATATTACACTGCCAATGTACTGTTAGTTCCCTTCAGATGGTATAGACTACATTATCATTCCATTTAATTGCATTGTTTCTTTTACCTTCATTTTGTTCCTCTGTAAATGTCATCCCGGCCGTGTGGTTGTTGCTGAGGATCGTTAGTAACAGGTGATCATATTGTGGTGGTTAATTTCTTTACTATCAAATGCGGAGAGACAAACTTATCACACAAGTCAGAGTTATACTTGAACTAAATCTTTATTCACTTATTAATAACCTCTTATGGATAGGGGGCAGTACTTTCACGGCTGGATAAAAAACATACCCGATTTAATCTGATTATTAGTCCTGCCCAGAAACTAGAATATGCATATAATTATTAGCTTTGGATAGAAAACACTCCAAAGTTTCTAAAACTGTTTGAATGGTGTCTGTGAGTATAACAGAACTCATTTGGCAGGCCAAAACATGAGAATATTCTGTTCAGGAAGTACCCTGTCTGACCATTTCTTCCCCTTGTTGATTCTCTCTATCTATTACAAGGGATCTCTGCTGTTACGTGACACTTCCCACGTCTCCAATGGGCTCTCAGAGCCCGGAAAAACCTGAATGACGTAATTCAAAGCCCTGGCTGAAACACACGAGTGCTTTTGTTAAGTGGTCTATCAGCAGACAAAAGGCTTAGGCGCGGGACCTGCCCGCCCCCGCCTTTCTGTTTTTCCCTCTGTTTACAGACACGCAGATTCCCGGTCGGAATATTATCGCTTTTCTACGAGATAAATTGCATAAAAATTGATTTTAAACAGCCGTTGACATGCTTCGAAGTACAGTAATGGAATATTTAGAATTTTTTTGTCACGTTATGCGCCATGCGCACAACCGTGATTTACCATTCTGATAGTGTCTAGAACTCACGAACAAAACGTCGCTGATGGAACATAACGATGGATTATTTGGGACCAAACCTACATTTGTTATTGAAGTAGAAGTCCTGGGAGTGCATTCTGACGAAGAACAGGAAAGGTAAGACCATTTTTCTTATAGGAAATATGATTTTGGTGAAGGCTGAACTGGGTGGGTGTCTAAATAGCTAGCCCGTGATGGCTGGGCTATGTACTTAGAATATTGCAAAATGTGCTTCATCCGAAAAGCTATTTTAAAATCGGACATATCGAGTGCATAGAGGAGTTCTGTATCTATAATTCTTAAAATAATTGTTATGCTTTTTGTGAACGTTTATCGTGAGTAATTTAGTAAATTGTT
Source organism: Salmo trutta (assembly GCF_901001165.1). Taxonomy (NCBI): domain Eukaryota; kingdom Metazoa; phylum Chordata; class Actinopteri; order Salmoniformes; family Salmonidae; genus Salmo; species Salmo trutta. Next base: position 110,998 of record NW_021822741.1, read on the forward strand.
AGTAAACTCCCCGGAAGTTTGCGTGGGGTATGCTAGTTCTGAACGTCACATGCTAATGTTAAAAGCTGTTTTTTGATATAAATATGAACTTGATTGAACAGACATGCATGTATTGTATAACATAATGTCCTAGGTGTGTCATCTGATGAAGATAATCAAAAGGTTAGTGCTGCATTTAGCTGTCTTCTGGGTTTTTGTGACATTATATGTTAGCTTGAAAAATGGGTGTCTGATTATTTCTGTCTGGGTACTCTGCTGACATAATCTAATGTTTTGCTTTCGCTGTAAAGCCTTTTTGAAATCGGACAGTGTGGTTAGATTAACCTGTCTGGGCTAGGGGGCAGTATTGAGAATTTTGGAAAAAATATGTTCCCATTTTTAACTGCCTCCTACACCAACTCAGAAGCTAGAATATGCATATTATTGTTCAGGTTTGGATAGAAAACACTCTGAATTTTCTAAAACTGTTTGAATGGTGTCTGTGAGTATAACAGAACTCCTATGGCAGGCAAAAACCTGACAAGGTTTCAAGCAGGAAGTACCCTGTCTGACAAGGAGTCGTGCGTCTTGCATCTTTTTATTGAAAAGTAAGGATCTTAGCTGTAACGTGACAATTCCCAGGGCTCCGATAGGCTCTCAGAGCCCGGGAAATAACTGAAGGTTTACGAGGGAGCCTCAGGCTGAAACACATTATCACCTTTTGTAAGTGGCTGCTCCGAGGACCTTTGAATGAGGCGCGTGCATGAGTCGCTTCTAAGGAGAAATTTTATTCGGCTGTTTAGGCTCAATGCATACTCCCGGTCGGAATATTATCACTTATCTACGAGTTGAATGGCATAAAAATTGGTTTTAAACAGCGGTTGACATGCTTCGAAGTACGGTAATGGAATATTTAGACATTTTTGACACGCCAATGCGCCATGCGCGGGACCGTGAAGAAGCATTCTGATAGTGTCTAGAACTCACGAACAAAACGTCGCTGTTTGGATATAACGATGGATTATTTGGGACCAAACCAACATTTGTTATTGAAATAGAAGTCCTGGCAGTGTATTCTGATGAAGAACAAGCAAGGTAAGAACATTTTTCTTATAGGAAATGTGATTTTGGTGGAGGCTGACCTGGGTGGGTATCTAAATAGCTAGCCCTGTAATGCCGGGCTATGTACTTAGATTATTGCAAAATGTGCTTCATCCGAAAAGCTATTTTAAAATCGGACATATCGAGTGCATAGAGGAGTAATGTATCTATAATTCTTAAAATAATTGTTATGCTTTTTGTGAACGTTTATCGTGAGTAATTTAGCAAACTGTTAGTAAATTCCCCGGAAGTTTGCGGGGGTTATGCTTTTTCTGAACGTCACATGCTAATGCAAAAAGCTGTTTTTTGATATAAATATGAACTTGATTGAACAGACATGCATGTATTGTATAACACAATGTCCTAGGTGTGTCATCTGATGAAGATCATCAAAGGTTAGTGCTGCATTTAGCTGTGGTTTGGGTTTATGTGACATGATATGCTAGCTTGAAAAATGGCTGTCTGATTTTTTCTGGCTGGGCACTCTGCTGACAATCTAATGTTTTGCTTTCGTTGTAAAGCCTTTTTGAAATCGGACAGTGGGGTTAGATTAACGAGATTCTTGTCTTTAAATAGCTGTAAAATAGTCATATGTTTGAGAAATTGAAGTAATAGTATTTCTAACGATTCAAAAATCGCGCCACTGGAATTTCAGTAGCTGTTACGTAGGTGGGACGAAATCGTCCCACATACCCGAGAGAGGTTAACGAGAGTCTTGTCTTTAAATAGCTGTAAAATAGTCATATGTTTGAAAAATGGAAGTTTTCGGATTTTAGAGGAATTTGTATTTCGCGCCACGCCCATCATTGGATATTGGAGCAGACGTTCCGCTAGCGGTTAATAAGGGAGCAGGTCATTACAACGCACACACATAAAGTGAATCGATTGAGTGCTCTACAATAATGATGGCTGGTCGACCAATCACCCTCGGATGATTCGTTGAGAGCCCCGTGACAAAAGAACAAAGTTATTGTTTAGCCAAGATACACCCCGTTCAACCTACATGACGAACAATAAATGAATAGAATGGGTCTCGACGTTAAGATTTGTATGAATGATACTTATAATTCACAGCAGACAGTATCTGCTGTAAAAACAGTTCTCTTTGTGTAGAGACCAGGGTCCGGCCCTGGGGTCATCTCTCCCTGGTACCATATACAGTTGGAGTCAGAAGTTTACATACACTTAGGTTGGAGTCATTAAAACTAGTTTTTCAACCACTCCACAAATGTATTGTTTACAAACTGTAGTTTTGGCAAGTCGGTTAGCACATCTAGTTTGTGCATGACACAAGTAATTTTTCCAACAATTGTTTACATACATATTATTTCACTTAGAACCCATTGTATCACAATTCCAGTGGGTCAGAAGTTTACATATACTAAGCCGACTGTGCCTTTAAACAGCTTGGAAAATTCCAGAAAATGATGCCATGGCTATAGAAGCTTCGGATAGGCTAATTAAAGTCATTTGAGTCAATAGGAGGTGTACCTGTGGATGTATTTCAAGGCCTACCTTAAAACTCAGTGCCTCTTTGCTTGACATCATGGGAAAATCAAAAGAAATCAACCAAGACCTCAGAAAAAAATTGTAGACTTCCACAAGTCTGGCTCATCCTTGGGAGTAATTTCCAAACGCCTGAAGGTAACATGTTCATCTGTACAAACAATAGTACGCAAGTATAAACACCATGGGACCAAGCAGCCGTCATACCGCTCAGGAAGGAGACGTGTTCTGTCTCCTAGAGATGAATGTCCTTTGGTGCGAAATGTGCAAATGAATCCCAGAACAACAGCAAAGGACCTTGTGAAGATGCTGGAGGAAACAGGTACAAAAGTATCTATATCCACAGTAAAACAAGTCCAATATCGACATAACCTGAAAGGCCACTCAGCAAGGAAGAAGCCACTGCTCCAAAACCGCCATAATAAAGCCAGACTACGGTTTGCAACTGCACATGGGGACAAAGATCGTACTTCTTGGAGAAATGTCCTCTGGTCTGATTACACAAAAATAGAACTGTTTGGCCATAATGACCATCGTTATGTTTTGAGGAAAAAGGGGGAGGCTTGCAAGCCAAAGAACACCATCCCAACCGTGAAGCACGGGGGTGGCAGCATCATGTTGTGGGGGTGTTTTTTTGCAGGACGGACTGGTGCACTTCACAAAATAGATGGCATCATTAGGAGGAAAATTAAGTGGACATATTGAAGCAACATCTCAAGACATCTGTCAGGAAGTTAAAGCTTGGTCGCAAATGAGTCTTCTAAATGGACCATGACCACAAGCACACTTCCAAAGTTGTGGCAAAATGGCTTAAGGACAACAAAGTCAAGGTATTGGAGTGGCCATCACAAAGCCCTGACTTCAATCCTGTAGAACATTTGTGGGCAGAACTGAAAAAGTGAGTGAGAGCAAGGAGGCTTACAAACCTGACTCAGTTACACCAGCTCTGTCAGGAGGAATGGGCCAAAATTCACCAAACCTATTGTGGGAAGCTTGTGGAAGGCTGCAGGCAGCCTGGTGGTTAGAGCATTGGAATAGTAACCGAAAGGTTGCAAGATCGAATCCCTGAGCTGACAAGGTAAAAATCTGCCATTATGCCCCTGAACAAGGCAGTTAACCCACTGTCCATAAGCCGTCATTGAAAATAAGAATTTGTTCTTAACTCACTTGTCTAGTAAAATACTAAGTGAGTGTATGTAAACTTCTGACCCACTGGGATTGTGATGAAAGAGATAAAAGCTAAAATAAATAATGTCTCTACTATTCTTCTGACATTTCGCATTCTTAAAATAAAGTGGTGATATTAACTGATGTAAGACAGGGAATATTTACGAGGATTAAATGTCAGAAATTGTGAAAAACTGAGTTTAAATGTATTTGGCTAAGGTGTATGTAGACTTCCGACTTCAACTGTAGAACCGAAACATTAACACATGCTCTGGAATGCTGTGTCTTTAGCTTTTATCATCCAAAAGACATCATAAATATCCTGTCAGTGTTATCTTCCAGAGGTCCATCCTCGGTAGAACACACACACAATAGTTAAAAGAATCCTCTATTATGTTGCATAAAACAACCATTTGATGCAATAAAAGTATTATAACATAATCTTGCAATTTTGCTCTCACACCTCGCTATCACAGGCCGCGTTTGAGAGCATCAAAACACTGATGTATAATGGGTAAATTGTGACTGACTGATCTGCAATTAATATTGAGTAGTTATTTATCATACAAGGTGATTTGTAGATTACTCAATCTCGACTCGCCTTCAAAGCTTGAAAACCAATGATGTCTTCCAATATTATAATAACTGTCTACTGTACTGTGGAAAACATGTATAAATTCATCTTTAAGATTTTCGACATAACAGACAATAAAGACCGCTGTAATAATTCACACAATATTTTCTATTTATTGTGAGCTAATTTACAACATGATGCATACATTACACTGAATCACACTTTATCTAAAGTAGGTAATAATGAATAATTTGACAAGAAAACAATTGTGATTATGTTATTAATAACCCTTTTCATGAATGCTGTTGCACAATAATGTCTGACAACAATACAAAGTAGATCATTTGTACATATCAAGAGCACCTTGGTCCAAGAGCAATACACATTAAAAAGCTGTTATCAAGATTATCCATTATCCATATTAGACACAGAGAAATGTGTATTAGGTAATCAAAAAAATCAGGAAAAGGCTAAATCCCATTCAAAAAAATCTGGAGCATTATGTTAAACTATAGATAGTCAACAAATACATACACAAGACGGCTATTTATGTTATAAAAAATCTGGAAATGGCAAAATCCCATAGAAAAGAGCAGAATCATAATCTATCTAATTTATTATCAATCTACATCATTATAACGTCACGGAAGGAGAATTGAACTCCCCCTCCCTGGTTCTCGAGGGCGCCAGGCTGCCCATCATTACGCACAGCTGTCACCATCGTTATGCGCATCAGCACTTCATTGGACTCACCTGGACTCAATCATTTTATTGATTGCCTCACTTATATCTGTCTATTCCTCAGTTTGATCCCCATGTCAGCATTGATGTTGTTTCGTTTCCCTTGTCCAGACGCTGTCCGTGTTTTGTTTCATGTCTGTTATTTATTAAATGTTCACTCCCTGTACTTTCTTCTCGTCTCCCGGCGTCTGTCCTCACACTTCTAGATATGACAGCAGGATAATAGAGATGTACGGCCTATCTTGGTTTGGTGCCGAAGATCTACAGTCCAGGTTCTGTGGTGGCTCTCTTCAAATCAAAATTTATTGGACACATACACGTGCTTAGCAGATGTTATTGCGAGTCTAGTGAAATGCTTGTAGAGAACTACCAGTCTACTTCAGTCCAGGTTCTGTGGTGGCACTCTTCAGTCCAGGTGCTGTGGTGGCTCTCTTCAGTCCAGGTTCTGCGGTGGCTCTCTTCAGTCTAGGTTCTGTGGTGGCTCTCTTCAGTCCAGGTTCTGCAGTGGCTCTCTTCAGTCTAGGTTCTGTGGTGGCTCTCTTCAGTCCAGGTTCTGTTGTGCTTCAATGGGCCAAAATTCACCCAACTTCACCCAAGCTTGTGGAAGGCTACCCAAAACGTTTGACCCAAGTTAAACAATTTAAAGGCAATGCTACCAAATACTAATTGAGTGTATGTAAACTTCTGACCCATTGGGAATGTGATGAAAAAAAATAAAAGCTGAAATAAATCATTCTCTCTACTATTATTCTGACATTTCTGTGACGTTCGTCATTAGGAGGAGACCAAGGCGCAGCGTGAGTTGGGTTCATCATACTTTATTTTAAATGTGAACCAGCTAAAACAATAAACAATACAACGAACGACAAGCTATGCATGCAAACACATGCAACACAAAGACAAGATCCCACAACTGACTGTGGGAGAAAGGGCTGCCTAAGTATGATTCCCAATCAGAGACAACGAATGACAGCTGCCTCTGATTGGAAACCATACTCGGCCAATAAAAGAAAAAACAACATAGACATACAACACATAGAATGCCCACTCCATGTCACACCCTGACCTAACCAAACAGTGAAAAACGGCTCTCTCAGGTCAGGGCGTGACAATTTCACATTCTTAAAATAAAGTGGTGATACTAACTGACCTAAGACAGGGAATTTTTACTCGGATTAAATGTCAGGAATTGTGAAAAACTGAGTTTAAATGTATTTGGCTAAGGTGTATGTAAACTTCCGATCATCAACAACACCATCATCATCACCATTATCATCACTATCATCATCAACAATCACTTATTGAACAGATCTGTTGAACTGTAAACACATATTTCCACATTCATTATTCTGAAGCTGTTTTATTTTCAGAACCCCAATCTTCAGTGACCACAGAGAGTCAGAACACCCATTTAATGTCCCATCCGAAAGACAGCACCCTACATAGAGCAATGTCCCCAATCACTGCCCTGGGGCATATCATATTTTTGATCTGAGGAAAGAGTGCCTCCTACTGACCCTTCAACACCACTTCCAGTAGCATCTGCTCTCCCATTCAGGGACTGACCAGGGTGAACCTTGCTTAGCTTCAGAGGCAAGCCAGCAGTGGGATGCAGGGTGGTATGCTGCTGACAGGTGGTATGCTGCTGACAGCTGGTAAGTTCCATGGGCTTGTAAGTAAGCATTTCACGGTAACCTTTTGATTAGATTTTCATTCTATTGTACAAACCCATTCAATTTACACTCCTCATCAGCTGCATCAAAGTGCTGCTAAAGGTTCCAGTGTTCTAGACTAGAGCTCTCCCTACTGGCATCTCAACATTACTGCACCATCCTAATAATAATGTCCTCAATAATGTTGGACTAATAACAACATTACAAACTGGAAATGAATCAGATAGAATGCTGAAACACAACACTGGCTACTTGACAAAGTCACATTTAACCACACAAACACACATGTTTGTAGTAATACAACATGCCACCATCATTCTGTTACATGGGCTGCATCCCAAATTACACCCTAATCCCTATATTGTGCACTACCTTTGACCAGAGCCCTATGGGCATGGTATGACTGTGTGACCTCTACTAATCCCTATGTACTGACTCAGGAATGTGTGAAGGACCACAGGGACGTCTGACAAAGGGTTTTATTGTGACCACAACAAGGCCCTCCGGTTCACTTTGGGTTCTTATACAACAGGGTTTCTAGGAGGAAAGAGATACATGGAAATAGAATGAAAACTTCTCTCCATCTACTTCTTATCCGTTGCGCTTTTTGTCCCTTCCTGCGTCCCGTCCAGGATGAGAACATCATGCAATCCATGCATCTATTCGACAAAGTCATATGGTGACACTTCCTGTGGGTGTGGCCTATCAGAAGGGACGCCCATATTTACCCCCACTGCCCCCGCCCCATGCTCTCTCCCAAAAACAGACTCAATGGGGCTGTCGGGGGTAAACGATGCCTCTCCATTGGATCTCCACTCTCCCATCCACCCCTAACCCCTCTCTTCCTACTTGGGAAAGTTTGACACTAGTTAGGGGGTCAAGAAACATATGACATCACATTCTCACTAAACAATGATGAATTCTATTCTCTAACTACTAGTTGGACAAAATGGTGGATATTCATCTAAGGACAAAGGCTTTAATCTGAACTTGTTAACTGTGAGATGTAATATTATCAATCATTGAACATTCCGGTATGTTCCATCTTTCTGTGTTGTGGAATGCTCTTGTTGATGGAACTACCTTCAACACTCCAAACATCCATGATGTCATATTGTGTCTGCATCATGTGTTTTAAAATGGTAATAAATAATATTTCATGTAACAGGACATTGCTCCTTCTGAAAGTGTCTGTCTATATTTTGTACTGATGATGATGAAGGTGAATAAACCACTGTTGCTCAACAAACCAATGTAAATGTATTATTTGTAGTTACTGTATGTACTGCACAGTACAAGAGGTGGGATGTTGAAAGCTTTTCATTTTCTCTCCACTAAATACACTGTTAATTGTCACTGTTTTCACATTGTTTTAAGTGTAATCTTATACGTTTATTACAATAAATATCCCTCTTCACACATATTTTTTTTAAGTGATAAGAAACGTTGCATCAAGCAAAACTCTTTCCTGGACGTTGAGGCAAATATGTGCCATAACTTTGTCATAAAAATATATATTTTTAATTCTTGCAAATTGACAATACCATATGAAGTAATACAATATAATAGAACAGATAGAATAACTATTGTTGTTAGACTTCATATATAGTCTCTGTCACTCCCTGATCTGTTTCACCTGTCCTTGTGCTTGTCTCCACCCCCCTCCAGGTGTCGCTCATCTTCCCCACTATCCCCTGGGTACTTATACCTGTGTTCTCTGTTTGTCTGTTGCCTGTTTGTCTTGTTTGGCAAGTCAACCAACGTTTTGTCTCAGCTCCTGCTTTTACCCAGTCTCTCTTTTTCTCGCTCTTCTGGTTTTGACCCTTGCCTGTCCTGACTCTGAGCCCACCTGACCTGACCCTGCCTGCCGTCCTGTACCCTTGCCCCACTACTCTGGATTATCGACCTCTGCATGTCTTGACCTGTCGTTTGCCTGCCCCTGTTGCTGTAGTAAACATTGTTACGTCAACACAGTCTGCATTTGAGTCTTAACTGAAACGCGATAGTCTCATAAGTTTGATGATTCTTTCTGACAGATAACATATAGCAAAATATAGTTATATAAAATAGAACTGGACATCGAGGCTGCCTAATTCAGATGTATACAGGTTTTGTCAAAAGTTCTTGAAGTCAGATTCTGAGTTTACTGTAACTTAAGAAATATTTTTAAAAATTACATATATACTTTTACAAATATTTACAATGCCCCTTTCTTATTCATCATAGTTTAAAAGTCAAAACTGACCCTAGATCAGCACTCCTACTCTGAGTGTGAATAGAGTAGTCCTGTGTGACTCAGTTGGTAGAGTGTGGCTTGGGGGTTCGATTCCTGCTGGGACTTCCCATATGAATGATTTATGCACCATGACTGTAATGACTGAGTGAATGACTTTAGATAAACGGCTAGATGCCGTATATTATTATAAACCGGGAAGTATACTTGTTTACTTTTCTACTTATGTTGGTAACCAGTTTATAATAGCATTGAGGGACCTCGGGGGTTTGTGGTATATGACCAATATACCACGGCTAAGGGCTGTATCCAGGCACTCCACTTCATGTCACGTTGCCTAAGAGGAGTCATTAGCCTTGGTACAGTGAATTGGCCAATATACCCCACCGCCTCTGGCCTTATTGCTTAATAACATATGTCTGTATACACTGAGTGTACAAATCATAGACTAACCACGTGAATCCAGGTGAAAGCAATGATCCCTTATTGATGTCACTTGTAGATGAAGGGGAGGAAACAGGTTAAAGAAGGATTTTCTGCCTTGAGACAATTGAGACACGGATTGTGTATGTGTGCATTCAGAGGGTGAATGGGCAAGACAACATATTTATTTGAACAGGGTATGGTAGTAGGCGCCAGGCGCACCGGTTTGAGTGTGTCAAGAACTACTGGGTTTGATGAATCCTGGCTCCTGCTGTTTCACACTGATGGGAGGACTAGGGTATGGAGAGAACCAAATGAGTACATGAAGCCATCATGCCGCGTGTCAACATTACAGGCTGGTGGTGGTGTGGGATGTGTTTTCATGGTACACATTGGGCCCCTTGATAAAAGTGGAGCAATGTTTGAATACCACAGGATATCTGAACATCATCAGGTGCATTCCTTCATGGCACCAGTGTATCCATCTGCAGATAGATGTTTTCAGCAGGATAATGCCCCATGCCACAAGGCTAGGATTGTCCAGTGACAGTGAATTGACAATGAATTCAGCTTACTGCAGTAGCCTGGCCAGTCACCAGATCTCAATTCAATTGAGCATCTGTAGGATGAGATGGAACGAGCTATTCGGAGTAAAGATCCACTACCAGCCAACTTGACACAACTGTGGGAAGCACTGGAGTCAACATGGACCAGCATCCTTTTGACAACTTGTAGAGTCCATGTCCTGACAAATTGAGACTGTTCTGAGGGCAAAAGGGGGTGCAACTCAATATTTTGTAAGGTCAGTGTATATCACTTAGTTTGAATATACGGGTCCAGATACGCAATACATCACCAAAAGAATGTGGACACCTGCTCGTCAAACATCTCATTCCAAAATCATGGGTATTAATGTGGAGTTTGTCACCCCTTTGCTGCTATTACAGCCTCCACTTTTCTGGGAAGATTTTCACTAGATGTTGGAACATTGCTGCGGGGACTTGCTGCCATTCAGCCACAAGAGCATTAGCGAGGTTGGACACTGATGTTGGGCGATTAGGCCTGTCTCGCAGTCGCCGTTCGATTGGGTTGAGGTCAGGGCTCTGTGCAGGCCAGTCAAGTTCTTCCACATCGATCTCGACAAACTATTTCTGTACGGACCTCGCTTTGTGCACAGGGGCATTGTCATGCTGAAACAGGAAAGGGCCTTCCCCAAGATGTTGCCTCCACCAAGTTGGCACTATGCATTGGGGTAGGAAGCGTTCTCCTTGAATCCGCCAAACACAGATTCGTCCATCAGACTGTCAGAAGGTGAAGAAGGATTCATCACTCCAGAGAATGTGTTTCCACTGCTCAAATCAAATCCAATTTTATTTGTCACATGTGCCAAATACAGTGAAATGCTTACTTACAAGCCCTTAAAACCTCTTGAGGCTACCTGGGACGTTAGCGTGCCCCCCGTGGCGCACCCTATCAACAGCAGGTGCATTTCAAGAGCGGCAAATTTGAAACCAAATAAATGTACAAATTCAAATTTCTCAAACATACAACTAACTTACAGCCTTTGAAAGATAAACATCTTCTTAATCTAACCACGTTTACCGATTTCAAAAAGGTTTTACGGGGAAAGCATAAAGTTAGGTTATGTTAGGAGAGTACAGTGACAATAGCGGTGTGCAATGCATTGTCGATTCAAAGACAGGCTTCACCAAAACCATACAATCAGCTAAAATTATGCACTAACCTTTTACAATCTCCATCAGATGACACTCCTAGGACATTATGTTAGACAATGCATGCATTTTTAGTTCTATCAAGTTCATATTTATATCTAAAAACAGTGTTTTACTATGGCGTTGATGTTCAGGAAATCGTTTCCCTCCAATACCGGCAGTCAAGTCATGACAACAAAATAATTAATTAATATTAGAAAACATTGCTAAAATATTATATTGTCATTCAAAGAATTATAGATTTACATCTCTTGAACGCAATGGACTTGTCAGATTTTAAATTAACCTTACTGGGAAATCACACTTTGCAATAATCTGAGCACTGCGCCAGAAAAATACGCATCGCGATACAGACTAACCGCCATGTTGGAGGAATCTAAAATCTAAAATACTATATAAATAATCCATTACCTTTGATTCTCTTCATCAGATGTCACTTCCAAAGAGTCCCAGGTCCATAACGAATGTAGTTTTGTTCAAAAAAGCTCATCATTTATGTCGAAAAACCTCCGTGTTGTAGCGCATGATCTAAGCCAGCCGGACTTCACTTCACTTCAAGAACGGAAAAAATATATTTCCGTTCGTTCAAACATGTCAAACGTTGTATCGCATAAATCATTAGGGCCTTTTTTAACCAGAACATGAATAAAATTCAAGGCGGACCATTGGGTTTTCTTTTAAAACGTTTCGGAATGAGAGTACCCACCATCAAATCGCGCGCCAGGGGTCTAATGGACCATCACGTTCCATGGCTCTTATTCGGTCAGATCTCACTGTAGAACACTCAAAACACTTTGTAAAGGCTGGGGACATCTTGTGGAAGCAATAGGAAGTGCCAGAATATACCTCACCCCCTTTGTTTTTCAATGGCATAGGCTCAAAGTCAATTCAACACATCAGGTATCCACTTCCTGTCAGAATCTGTCTCAGGGTTTTGCCTGCCAAATGAGTTCTGTTATACTCACAGACACCATTCAAACAGTTTTTGAAACTTTAGGGTGTTTTCTATCCATATATAATAAGTATATGCATATTGTAGTTACTGGGTAGGTGTAGGAGGCAGTTAAAAATGGGCACATATTTTTTTCAAAAAATTCTCAATACTGCCCCCTAGCCCCAACAGGAATTATTAACCAACAATGCAGTTTTAAGAAACCTAAAAAAATACAAATAAAAAGTAAGAGATAAGAAAAACAAATAATTAAAGAGCAGCAGTAAATAACAATAGCGGGGGCTATATACAGGGGGTACCGGTCCAGAGTCAATGTGTCAATATGCAATGGTGTGTGTGCAACAGAGTCAATGTCTCCAGAGTCCAATGGTGGCGAGGTTTACACCACTCCAGCCGACGCTTGGCATTGCACATGGTAATCTTAGGCTTGCGTGCGGCTGCTCGGCCATGGAAACCCATTTCATGAAGCTCCCGACGAACAGTTGTTGTGCTAGCGTTGCTGCCAGAGGCAGTTTGGAACTTGGTAGGGAGTGTTGCAACAGAGGACAGGCGATTTTTATGCGCTCTGCACTACCACTTCACCGCTGTGTGGCCTACCGCTTTGCGGCTGAGCAGTTGTTGCTCCTAGACATTTCCACTTCACAATAACAGCACTTACAGTTGACCGGGGCAGCTTTAGCAGGGAAGAAATTTGACAAACTGACTTGTTGGAAAGGTGGCATCCTATGACAGTGCCACGTTGAAAGTCACTGAGCTCTTCAGTAAGGCCATTCTACTGCCAATGTTTGTTTATGGAGATTGAATGGTTGTGTGCTCGATTTTATACACCTATCAGCAATGGGTGAGGCTGAGATAGCTGAATCCACTAATTTGAAGGGGTGTCCACTTTTGTATATATAGTGTACAAGGTTTTTGTTAAACTTTTTGTGTTCAGGTCTTCTTGGTTCTGGGTTTGTTGTGTTCAGGTCTTCTTGGTTCTGGGTTTGTTGATTCTACTGTAGATCTCAGAGCGGTCCTCCTCAGCTGCTTGTGCCGCCACAGGTCTGAAGAGAGAGAAACAGAAATTAAACAGAATCCGCATCCCAACTCAGGTCAAAAGGAGTGCACTAAATAGGGAACAGTGTGCCATTTGGAACACAGAGAGAGAAAACTTCCTAAAAATCACTCCCTCATTATTGTCATAGTAATTGGCTTGAGATTTCCATTGTTGGGTTCATAGTTTAAGGATATAACATCAATAGTGGCCACTAGGGGTCAACTGTTTTGCTTATTGATGACATCTCCTACAAAAAGCAGCAGCATATGAATGACATTAGTGCAGAATATGGTCACCGGGTGGCAGCTATGAGGCGGTTACATTTCACAGCAGCTTATTGCACATCCTCATCCTGTTTCTGTTGTTGAGGCATGAATGACCTTAATGCAGAATATGCATTACTGATGACATCATCATTGTTTACTCCTCCAATGAGCATATGGCCGTAACTACATATGAGAACACAGAGGTTTGGAGCTCGTAATTGTTTTCTAATTTAAAACTAATAATAATAGCCCAATACAAATATTGTACACAATAAAGAAAATGAACTACGGATCAACATCTAAATATCGCTCCCAGCGTTGGTCAAAGCTCAGAACGCTTATATTCTTGATCTGACTATTAACGCCTGCCTCTTTGTGAACGAATGGAATCATGAACTGTGGTTTGTTTGTTATGTTCTCCTGCATCCCCTGGATTTGCCTCCCTGATTTGTCTTTTTAACGGCACATTCACCATTTTCTCAGAAGGATAATAATTCCCCTTCTCGCGGCACAGGCCGAGGGCGACGTGAAACGAACTACCCCAGGCTGCAGGTTGCTCTGCTAACAGTGTGTTTGCCAGATGCGGGACAAAAGGCAATTTTTAAAACAGTCCTGTATTGTCTAAAGAAATCCCCCAATAAAAAATCCCTCTCAGAGAATGAGTGCACAGCTGGTAAATAGTCTCTTATAGATACATACTGTATGTCAGTCAGTCAGGTTGGAGGGATAGCTGCAGCAGAGACTTCTATTCTATTGCAGTAACATTGAAGGGTTCTGGTTAGTATTACTTAGCCAGCTAGAAGGATGAAGTAAGAAGCTAACGTTAAACGAAGCCTACCTCAGCAGGAGCAACAAATACGCTACTAAGTCCTTTACAGAGAGTAGGCTACCGAGACATACAGTGATGTGGTACTTAGTGGAGAGGCTGAGGCAGGCTGCAATGCAGGTGGAAGTAGAGGAGACAGAGAGAGAGAGGAAGCAAACAGAGGGAGAGGTTTTTACAGTGGTTCAGAAACTTGGGGTCGCGGACCCATATGGGGTCCCCTGAGAAAATATGTACTAATCTAATCAAACAATTTAGGAACATAAAAAAAATCTGTTTCAATAGGAACATCTCCACAGGACCTATCCTGCCTGTCGTCCTACATTAAAACGCTATCAACATGCAAACAATACAGTTCTAAAAATGTCACACGTATTTTTCTTCTTCTGTGATTAGTGTGTCAGTGTGAATAATTTCCCATATTTCCTCCCTTTCAGGTGTATAACATTACAGCTGTATAGCTAATAGGCTATGTGTTTGTAGAGGGACTGAGGTGAATTAACCTACAGCAGCCAAGGTGATAATGCCCCCCCCCCACACCACCACCAGCAGCAGCGTACTGGACATCCAGATTTGGTTGAAAACAAGCAAACTTCTCCTTTAATGCTGTGTATTCACAATGTTCTAGTATTGACTCTATGTTGTTGTAATGGCAGAATATGCTCACTTGGGGGCAGCACTGGGGAGGTTGAATTTCACAGCAGCGTATTGGAAGTCTTCGTCTTGTTTCTGTGCTTGAGGCAGCTGGACGGTGGAGTACAGAGGCACTTCCTCGTATTTGGCGCGAGAGAAGTGGACGCTGGCGTAGTGAACATCATCCTGGTCGTCTGTGGCTGCTGTCTGTGCTGCAGTAGGGGTCATGGCCATGCTTGAGATGTTGTCATACACTGGACTAGAGTCTCCCTGATGGGGTGAGAGGACAGATACCATGAGGAGTGTAAAGTCCCACTAAGAATACACAGTCATCACAGTCATCTTCTGATTCCAACAGGCTCACCTGTCTGTTGTCTGCTGTGTGTCTTGTGTCAGAGGTGGATTTGGAGGCCTTCTTCCTGTTTTATAAATGAATGAATGAATTTATTATTGAAAGAATGAATGAATCAATGAACAAATTAAGTTATAAAAAAAGTCATAAAAAAGTGTTACAGTGAAATAATATTTAAAAGATCACTCACCTGAACCACATGAGTCCAGAGAGACAGAGGATGAGAACCAGAACAACCACTATGATTCCTACAGCTGCATTCATAACTGAGGTCTGTTTCCCTATAATAAAATATGGATGATATGAGTACAATAGTACAATATTTGTTAACTGATCTAATCTCAAAGTATATATAATTCTAAAATAAAGTATGATAAGCCAAAGTATAATTATTAATATCAGATTTAAATGTAATTTTGTATTGAAGTATTGAAGATGAAAGTTCACCTGGTAAACTGATCATCAGAGCTGTAGAGTTCATAGATCCTCTTCCATTCCAGGCCTCACAGTGGTAATGTCCATTGTCCTTAGACTTGAACTTACTTATGTTGTACATCTGTCCAAATCCATTTTGAAAAGTCTTATTTTGAAAGTACCAGGTGTATTTGTCCAGGTGGGTTGGCATCACTGCTGCAGGTCAGAGTCACTGAACTGCCCTCCACTATGTCACCAGAGGGACTGACTGACACTGAGGTGTTCTTTGGGTCGTCTGGTGGACAATATGTTACAACAGTGTTTTAAATAGTGTTTTACTTGTTATTGAAATATGAATTTAAATGTGATCCTCTGATCAAAAGATGAGGTTAGATGTACTAACACTGAACGTCCACAGACACAGAAGAAGAGTTGAGACGTCCATATTTATTCTCAGCCCCACAGTAGTATTCTCCTCTGTCCTCAGAGCTGATGGTTGTGAAATTGTATGTCTTTTCAGATCCTGTCAGTGAAGCTCCATTCTTCTTGTACCAGGTGTATTTATCCACAGGTGGGTTGGCATCACTGCTGCAGGTCAGAGTCACTGAACTGCCCTCCACTATTTCACCAGAGGGTCTGACTGACACTGAGGTGCTCTTTGGGTCATCTGGTAAAGGAGCATTTGTCAGAGGGGTAGGACAGTAGTATATTTACGACAGTAGTATATTTACAAATTATATGTCATGTCAAAATAAATGATCTGTTAATATCAGAGAACTATCTAAAACTCTAACTTACACAAAACGTTAATAAATACACATTTGGAGATGTTATGCTTTAGGACTTATGCATTTAATTACAATTGTTTTGCAACCTTATCATTCAAACACTGGGCTGTACTTTACTCACATTTCACATCCATGTTTATGGTCCTAGACCAGTCTGTCCCCATCTCATTCTGGGCCTCACAGTAGTACTCTCCACTGTCAGATGACTGGATTTGATTGAAGACATGCTGTGGTCCTGTCATACTCTGATAGTCACCTCCATTCTTCTTGTACCACCAGGTGTAACTCTGCACAGGAGGGTTGGCATCACTGCTGCAGGTCAGAGTCACTGAACTGCCCTCCACTATTTCACCAGAGGGACTGACTGACACTGTGGTCTTTGGGCCATCTGATGTAAAAGACCAAACATTTTATCAAATTAATATTAACAATAGTAAAAATATATATTTTTGTTCTGTAATGATTGATAAAGTAAGACCTTTCTCTTTTGCCTGAATGCATGATACTTGCTGAGTAGAATACGGTACTATTGTACTGTACTCACACACTGCAGGAGAGCTGAGACCATTGTGGCCTTTTACAGCACAGTAGTAGCTGTCTGCATCCTCACTGATGATGGAGTACATGGGGGAGGAGTTATCTTGTACATTCTGTCCATTCTTGTACCAGATGTAGGTGGGGTTGTCAGTCAGAGTACAGGTGGTGCTACAGGTCAGTTTCTTCTGTCCCTCTGCAGCAGGAGTCACCTTCACCTGCAGACCTGAAACAATATGTATAAAACCACATACACCTCTGTGTTAACAGGATGGTTCATTTATTTTCTCCTGTAATTCAATATGATTTACAGTTGTATCATACAGTGTAGTATTACCTGTGACAGACAGAGTTGTTCCTGAGAAACTATGACCCCATTCAAAGTTGTATGTTTTAAAAGTGAAGCGATACTCAGCTGAGTCCTCCTCTCTCAGATCTGAGATTCTCAGGGTGAAGGGACCTTTATATGTTCCAGTGTGCTTCACACGACCTGCATACCCTGGGTCTCTGGTTAGGTCTTCAGGTGTCGACTTATCACTTCTAAACCAGAATGTTGATGTGGTGGAATAATAACCAACATAAGTACAGGATATGTCCACTGTTGACCCCTTCAAGACACAGATTCTCCTCTTGGTGTAAGTAACTCTGTAGCAGCTCTGACCCTGAACACCTGAAACACAGTGACATAACAAGAGATCAACTGGATTGTATTCTCAGTTCTATCTAGAAATACTAGAAATTCTCATAGTGAAACCAACACACACACACAGGTTAAACAGTATTTTCAATGATTAATTAAATAAACACTCACACACTGCAGGAGAGTGGAGATACTCTTGGCCTTTTACAGCACAGGAGTAGCTGTCTAGAGCATTAGGGAGGACTGAATAGGGGGAAGTGTTGTCAGTTACTATCTGTCCATTCTTGTACCAGATGTAGGTGGGGTTACCAGTCAGAGTACAGGTGGTGCTACAGGTCAGTGTCTTATACGCTGAAAACTGTTGAGGAGTCACCTTCACCTGAAAACCTGAATTAAAGGGGAGTAAAAACAGAGAACATCATTTAGAATGAATGATTCATTTCATGACTCTTCAAAACTGTATAATGTGCTGTGCAGTGTTACCTGTGACAGTCAGAGTACATACATCTATGACATTGTCTGTAATTTCTATGTAATGATGAATATTGAAGTATTACCCTTCTCATTGACTTTAAATGATTGGTACTTCCTAAGTAGAATACTAGTTTCATTCATACTCACAAACTACAGGAGAGTGGAGACCCTCTTGACCTTCAACTGCACAGGAGTAAATGTTCACAGTAGAATCCCAGACCACCAGCATATTACTAGAGTACTGCTGGGAAGTGGGCTCATCTAGACGTTGTCCGTTCTTGTACCAGATGTAGGTGGGGTTGTCAGTCAGAGTACAGGTGGTGCTACAGGTCAGTGTCTTCTGTCCCTCTGCAGCAGGAGTCACCTTCACCTGCAGACCTGAAACAATATGTATAAAACCACATACACCTCTGTGTTAACAGGATGGTTCATTTATTTTCTCCTGTAATTCAATGATATACAGTTGTATCATACAGTGTAGTATTACCTGTGACAGTCAGAGTTGTTCCTGGGAAACTATGACCCCATTCAAAGTTGTTTGTTTTAAAAGTGAAGCGATACTCAGCTGAGTCCTCCTCTATCAGATCTGTGATTCTCAGGATGGAGGAACCTTCATTTCTCCATGTCTTTTTGTCAGTGTATTTCACACGACCTGCATACCCTGGGTCTCTGGTTAGGCCTTCAGGGGTCGACTTAACACTTCTAAACCAGAATGTTGATGTGGTGGATTTATAACCAAGATAAGTACAGGATATGTCCACTGTTGACCCCTTCAAGACACAGATTCTCCTCTTGGTGTAAGTAACTCTGTAGCAGCTCTGACCCTGAACACCTGAAACACAGTGACATAACAAGAGAACAACTGGATTATATTCTCAGTTCTTTCTAGAAATACTAAAAGTTCTCATAGTGAAACCAACACACACACAGGTTAAACAGTATTTTCAATGATTAATTAAATAAACACTCACACACTGCCGGAGAGTGGAGATCCTCATGGCCTTTAACAGCACAGGAGTAACTCTCTGTTTCAGAAGTCCAGAAAGTGTATTGTTGGGAAGTGGGCCAATAAAGAGACTGTCCATTCTTGTACCAGATGTAGGTGGGGCTACCAGTCAGAGTACAGGTGGTGCTACAGGTCAGTGTCTTCGACGTTGCCGACCGTGTTGGAGTCACCTTCACCTGCAGAGCTGGAGTAGATAAACACATTAAAACCCTGAATCACCTGTTCTATAGTTTAGTCACATGTGTCATGACGTTGGCCTGTGGGTAAGGTTTATGACCCCCCCATTAATACCTTTCTCCCTTCCCCTCTCTTTCTGACCCTACTGAAGGACTGTTGAATAGCTTTGTTAAATATAGAGAGTCTGGGAACATCAAACAAATGGGGGAAAGGAACCATATTTTGGTAATAAATCCAGTTGAAAATATGCTTTGGAACTT
The DNA here is from genome assembly GCF_901001165.1 of Salmo trutta. Taxonomy (NCBI): domain Eukaryota; kingdom Metazoa; phylum Chordata; class Actinopteri; order Salmoniformes; family Salmonidae; genus Salmo; species Salmo trutta. Next base: position 130,483 of record NW_021822741.1, read on the forward strand.
AATGAGTATGGATGTCAGTTCGGTTGTCATCTGAGACATTATGACTGATGACAGGACGACATAAACTGTACCTGGGAAAGTATACACCCTCTAGTTATCAGAGTCACATGGAATTGTTAAGCAATTGAAATGTTTGATATTGAAATTGTTTGTTAGGAGATTACATTTAATTTTAGCTTCCAAATGAGAGAATTGGGTTTTCATAAGAAAGTGCCCTGCTTAATCAGTGGCCCGCCCCTGTGAAGAGAAAGGGGTTATAAACGATGAAACACACCCTCCTCCCCTCGCCACTATATAAGACAATGACACAATGTAACCAGGGTTCCACTACGTGAGGTCTGCAGCCTCTGCGTTATAAGGACACGCATGTCAAGTACAGAACTAAGCAAACCTCGGCATGAGCTTTGGTGGCGAATGGTATGAACTTTGAGGTTATTCACTACAGAAGTGATACTTCCTAGCCGTTGAGTTAGCAGCGGCCGCTGTAGACGTGGGCTAGGAAAGGACGAACGACGGATCCAGTCTAACAACCACAGACGAAGATACCACCACGTATCCACTTTACCAACATTGACATTCTTCCGAGGACAGGAAGATCTGTTGGCCAACCCGGCCAGCATCTACGACCAATCTACCGAAGCGCAGCTCAGAGTAAATATTTATTGCATTTTCCTTTTCCAAATGGGCGGTAATTTAGAATGCATAAGATAATGTATTTACGATAGCATAGCTGCTGTTTCTTTGTTCCTAAGTCTTCCCGCTCTTTCATTTAAGCCAACCCCCTTCCTTTGTGTAACAAACGTCGGCTCCGTCCACCAGGGACGTTTTCTGTATGACATCATTTGTATTCTGTGTATATGTAATTCTGTGTGATTAGTTTAGGTATTTAGTAAATAAATAATTAAACCCAATTTTGTATTGCTGATTCAACTTGTTAGCCAGGGTTCGTGAAGATAACCAAGAATTTACAACTTTCATTATGAGACTGAAAATAAGATGATTAAGATGACGGCTATCGATGTAAAATATTACTAAGTATTTTAAGAGTTTATTCGGAAGATAACAGCTCTATAAACGTTCTTCCGTGGTGCCCCGACTTTCTAGTTAATTACATTTACATGATTAGCTTAATCAGGTAATATTAATTACAGAGAAAGGATTTTATAGAATAGCATGTCATATCAATTAATCCGGCATAGCCAAAGACACGACACATGATGCAAGACATTCTCAAACACATTTAATTCTTAAATCTGTTTCATATATACAAATCCAATTTCTAGACCTAAATGGACAGTAGATATTAATTGAACAGACTAGCAGTATAAAGCATGTTACTGTACCTGTTACAGACAGAGTGACTCCAGGATCGCCATAATATCTCCCTCCAGTCTGATCTGTTATAAATCTGAACTTGTACGTAGCTGAGTCTTTCTCTCTCAGGTCTGTGATCCTCAGGTTGTGACCATTCTTCTTATCCCCATGATACTCCAGACGACCTGCATACTCTGGGTCCTGACCTAGATCTTCAGGTTCTACACCAGTCTCCATTTTAGTGAACCAGAAGGTTGATGTGACTGTACCTCTGGGATATATGTAAGAGCAGGTCAGCTCCACTGTTGACCCCTCCAAGGTACAGATACTCTGAGTGGTGTAGGTCACACTCCAGCCATTCTGCCCCAGTACCACTGAAACACAGTCACACAACAGAATGGTATCAGAATGAAGACAAGGTCTGTTGGCTCACACTGAAGGTAGGGTTTGACCACACTTTGTTGCTGTAGTTGCTGAGTGTGAATGGAAACCACAGAAAATCATCACTCAGTGAGGTGTGAAAGATAACTATTTAAGTGAAGTGGAGACTCCAAACAGAACACACCAGAATAACATTATGATTCTTAACCTTTTATAAATGTCTGTAGATTGATAAACAGAGCAACTAAAAGATAAGAATGAGACCATACCTGCTACAGACCAGAGAAAGACCACCAACACACTTCCTGCTGTTCTCAAGGCCATTGTTGCATCTCCCACCCTGCAGTCTCAGAAACATAAACAACAACTCACTCTATAGCTGGTGAATAACTACATACAAACCATCAGGGGCAGCAGGTTGGGCTCTAGTCAAAAGTAGTGCACTCTATAGGGAATATGGTGTCATTTGAGATGCAGTATAACAACACATCATCATCACAGCCTTGAGTGGATGGCGTGTAAATAACATCATCATAATAGTTTGGTAATATGGAGTGTGTCAGCGGTATCGGCAGGTAGCATAGTGGGTAAGAACGTTGGGCCAGGAACTGAAACATTACTGGTTCAAATCCCCAACCTGGCAAGCTGAAAAAATCTGCAAATTTGAGCAAGGCAGTTACCACCAGCTTGAATGATAGCTTCTGTTCCCATGCTGTGAGGATAAACAGCAAGTCACACTTAGCTTTTATATCATCATTATATGATAGTGTCTGTATTCACAAAGTGTCTCAGAGTAGGATCTAGGATTAGTTTCCCATTTAGATCATAATTATATGGACCAGGAGGACCTGATCCTAGATCAGCACTCCAAGTCTGAGACCCTTGAGTACATGACTTGTGGCTAAAAACAAACAACTATATTTCAAGATATCAAGAGTACTTACAGATTGAAGGGGAGAGGTCTTGTACAGTGAGTCAACTGACTGGTAGTGAGTGGGAACTGCTAGTAAGTGTCAGTTCTGTGGTTGATACATATTTATGTAGTCAGAACACAAGTAGCTGATACAGAACTGTCCTTTCCTTCCTCTTTAAGACATTAACATGCATGACTACCAGAACAGCACGTCAGAATAGTGTTGACTATAGCCTGCTATTTGGAATGTTTATAATATCTTAGAATGTGTTTACTATAGTCTACTATTTGGAATGTTTATAATATCTTAGAATGTGTTTACTATAGTCTACTATTTGGAATGTTTATTATATCTTAGAATGTGTTTACTATAGTCTACTATTTAGAATGTTTATAATATCTTAGAATGTGTTGACTATAGCCTACTATATGGAATGTTTATAATATCTTAGAATGTGTTTACTATAGTCTACTATTTGGAATGTTTATTATATCTTAGAATGTGTTTACTATAGCCTACTATATGGAATGTTTATAATATCTTAGAATGTGTTGACTATAGCCTACTATTTAGAATGTTTATAATATCTTAGAATGTGTTTACTATAGCCTACTATATGGAATGTTTATAATATCTTAGAATGTGTTGACTATAGCCTACTATTTGTAATGTTTATTATATCTTAGAATGTGTTTACTATAGCCTACTATATGGAATGTTTATAATATCTTAGAATGTGTTGACTATAGCCTACTATTTAGAATGTTTATAATGTCTTAGAATGTGTTGACTATAGCCTACTATTTAGAATGTTTATCATATCTTAGAATGTGTTGCCTTGCCCCTCTCAGTTCTACATGGACCAGGTCAAAGGTCTATATATATTTTTATTTTTATTTATCTAAGCCTTATTTTACCAGGTAAGTTGCCTGAGAACACATTCTCATTTACAGCAACAATCTGGGGAATATTTAAAAGAGGGATGAATGAGCCAATTCAAATCTGGGGATGATTAGGTGGCATGAGGGCCAGATTGTGAAGTTTAGCAGTGGACACCAGGGTTAACACCCCTACTCTTACAATAATTGCCATGGGATCTTTAGGACACCCGTTTAACATCCCATCCAAAAGACAGCACCCTACACAGGACAACGTCCCCAATCACTACCATGGGGAATTGGGATGTATATTTTTTTAAACCACACAAACACTGATGTTTGTAGCAATACAAAATGCCACTGTCATTCTGTAACACTGACCTTGTCCCAAATGACACCCTAATCCCTTTATAGTGCACTATCTTTGACCAGAGCCCTATGGGCATGGAATGACTGTGTGTGTTTGCGTGCCCTCTCAACTTGATTGGCCTGCAGCCCTGTCAATAACCCTTAGCACCGCTGCTCATCCAACCAATCAGGGTACTTGGATGCGCTGCAGGACACCGCCTCCCCTCACCTTTAGTTAGTGCACGGCATTGTCAGTCTTGAGAAGAAGTGTATGTGTTGCTGACAGACTTTTGACATGCAGTTCCTTACTGAAGTGTGAGACCAGAGAATATAACCACACAATAATATAAAACATCTTCAAATGGTAACAGCTGTGTCTGCATGTATGTGGTGGTGGTGACCATCAAGAATAGAGTGACGGGCCTCAACACCATGTTCTGACCAGACAGCACTATAGTGGACAGAACCAAAACCACTCAGCATTAAGTACGTAGCGGGTCTCGGCATTGTCAGCTAACCGCTCAGACGAGATCCAGCTGGCTGTTAGTACATGTAAAAAAACGGTCTGGATGACCTCTACTAATCACTAGGTACTGACTCAGGAATGTGTGAAGGACCACAGGGACGTCAGAGCAAAGGGTTTTATTGTTGTCACGAAGTTGGTCCCTCTCCTTGTTCGGGCGGCGTTCGGCGGTCGAAGTCACCGACCTTCTAGCCATCGCTGATCTACATTTCATTTTCATTTTCATACAAGTTTTATACACCATTTTAAAGATTAACGTCTTGTTAATCCAGCCACAGTGTCCGATTTCAAAAAGGCTTCACGGCGAAAGCACACCATGCGATAATGTTAGGTCAGCGCCTAGCCACAGAAAACCACACAGCCATTTTCCAAAGAAGGAGAGGTGTCACAAAAGTCAGAAATAGCGTTACAATTAATCACTAACCTTTGATGATCTTCATCTGATGGCACTCCTAGGTCTCCATGTTAGACAATAAATGTTTGTTTTGTTCGATAAAGATCATCTTTATGTCCAAATACCTCCTTTTTGTTTGTGCGTTTAGTCCAGTAATCCAAATGCACAAAGCACGGGCACAAAGTCCAGACGAAAAGTAAAAAAAGTTCCATTAAAGTTCGTAGAAACATGTCAAACGATGTATATAATCAATTTTTAGGATGTTTTTCTCATAAATCTTCAATAATATTCCAACTGGACAATTCCGTTGTCATTAGAAAGGAAAGAGAACGAGCGTCACGCTCACGGCCACGCACGAGACTAAACTAATGTCTTTCAGCTTGACCACTTGAAACAGCTCTTATTCGATCCCCTTTCACAATACAAGCCTGTAACAACTTCTAAAGACTGTTGACATCTACTGGAAGCCTTAGGAAGTGCAATCTGACCGCACAGACACAGGATATTGGATAGGCAATCACTTAAAAAACTACAAACCTCAGATCTCCCACTTCCTGGTTGGATTTTTCTCAAGTTTTTGCCTGCCATATGAGTTCTGTTATACTCACAGACATTATTTTAACAGTTTTGGAAACTTTAGAGTGTTTTCTATCCAAATCTACCAATTGTATGCATATCCTATGGGCCTGAGTAACAGGCAATTTACTTTGGGCACGCTTTTCATCCAAACTTCCCAATGCTGCGCCCTATCCCAAAGACGTTTTAACTTTGTCATAAAAACGATTTAAAAAATCACACAAATGTATATTATGTGTATCATGTTACAGTACCATATGAAGTAATACAGTAATTCATATTTAGTCTCACAAGTCTGATTCTTTCAGACAGATAACATATAACAATGCACAAAGTGTGTGGTCCCGTGTGCCTCAGTTGGTAGAGCATGGTGTTTGCAACGCCAGGGTTGTGGGTTCGATTCCCACAGGGGACCAGTGCGGAAAAAAATGTTATGATATGTATGCTCTGTATAAGAGTGTCTGCTAAATGACTAAGATGTAAATAAATAGTTATGTAAAATACAACTGAACCTTGAGGCTTCCTACTTCAGATATACAACATTGTTGTCATCAGATTCTGAGTTTGTTTATACAGCATGGCTCAAGGGTTTGATTCCTGCTGGGACTACCCATATGAAGGATCTATGCACGCATGACTGAAAAAGTGTCTGCAAGATGGTATATATTTGGTCCATGGAGTATGAATCAAATTCTAGAGAGCTGGTTGTTATGGATGTAGAAAAGTTAAAGCTCACATCCTACACAGTATATATGTCAACACTAACAGGAAGGTGATGCTGACTCAGCATCTAAACCAACAACACTTACTGGCAGTGCAGAGAAGTAAGTGTGAGTTCTGTGGTTGATACATTTTAAAAGTAGTCTAGTCAGGATGTTAAGACATTAAAATGCAGAAATAACATGTCAGAAAATAGTTGCATTTGTTAATTTGAGGAGTGGGCCTACATGTTATAAAGAGGCTACATATGACCCATTCACATCACTCCTCCTCATCATCAAAGTGCTGCTGAAGGTTCCAGTGTTCTAGACTAGAGCTCTCCCTACTGGCATCTCAACATTACTGCAGCCCCCAGTACTGATGTCCTCATTCATTTGGGCAGTAATATGAATAAAATTAGTGTTCCATTCATTCCAGCCATTACAATGAGTCCATCCTCCTATATATCTGCCCACCAGCCTCCTCTTTTGTACAATACTGGTAGTAGCTTTATCTATCAGAGGCATCAATGAACATCACCACAACCTGCTGTATTGACTGTGTAGTCTATTGTAGTCTGCTGTCCATAAATTATGCAGTTTAGTAGACTCAACTATCCAAATCAATATACAGTCCTGTGTGCATATATTGTACATATGGGTGGTCCTGGTAACCAAACCCATAACGTTGCAGGTGCCATGTTCTACCAACTGAGCTACAGAGGACCATATTCTGTATAGTCTAATGTTTCTCACTTTGTCTCATGTTAATACTACTCCTAAACACAACCCACCATTACTGTGTCTCAGGTTTATACTACTCCTAAACACAACACACCATCACTGTGTGTCATGTTAATACTATTCCTAAACACAACCCACAATCACTGTGTCTCAGATTTATACTACCCCTAAAACTCTTACGAAGCATCCACTCAATCACTCTTACTTTAGGCCATTTTCAAAATGTCTCCACAAAAATCAATTTCTCTCCGAGCTCTTAAAATTGCATGCACAAATATTTATGTGAAACCACTTTTACAATGTACATCCCATCTTTTGTAGCATACAATATAGCTCAGTATTTGTCAAGGGTGCCAATAACTTTGGTTGTGACTGTTGTCGTGTCTTTGGCTATGCCGGATTAAGGGATATGACATGCTATTCTATAACATCCTTTCGCTGTAATTAATATTACCTGATTAAGCTAATCATGTAAATGTAATTAACTAGAAAGTCGGGGCACCACAAAAGAGTGTTTATAGAGCTGTTATCTTCCAAATAATCTCTGAAGACCTAGTAATATTTTACATCAATAGCAGTCAATATTTCACGTCACCTTATTTCAGTCTCATCTGAAAGTTGTAAATTCTTGGTTATCTTCACGAACCCTGGTTAACAAGTTGAATCAGCAATACAAAATTGGGTTTAATTATTTATTTACTAAATACCTAACTAATCACACAGAATTACATATACACAGAATGCAAATTAAGTCATACAGAAAACGTCCCTGGTGGACGGAGCCGACATGATGGCTGGTTACACAAAGGGAGGGGGTTGGGTTTGAGTGAAAGAGCGGGAAGGCTGAGGGACAAAGGGAGAAGCTGTGCTATCGTAAATACAGTATCTTATGCATTCTAAATTAAGGAAAATGCAATAAATATTTACTCTGAGCTGCGCTTCAGTAGGTTGGTCGTAGATGCTGGTCATGTTGCCCAACAGAGATCTTCCTGTCCTCGGAAGAATGTCTCTGGTGGTAAATTGGATACGTTGTAGTATCTTCGTTGTGTGTTAGACTGGATACATCGTCCGTCCTTTCCTAGCCCACGTTTACAGCGGCCGCTGCTAACTCAACGGCTAGGAGGTATCACTTCTGTAGTGAATATGAGTTCAAACGGACTCCTCTTTAAATCTGGGTATTCCTCCAGGGCTCCATTGTCCTGAGTCTGCACAACTCTGCCAGGACCTAGGATCAAGGGAGATACTAAAGTGTTTTAGTACTATATCTCTTGACATAATGATGAAAATAATCATGGCCTCCAAACCCTCAAGCTGCATACTGGACCCTATTCCAACTAAACTACTGAAAGAGCTGCTTCCTGTGCTTGGCCCTCCTATGTTGAACATAATCAACGGCTCTCTATCCACCGGATGTGTACCAAGCTCACTAAAAGTGGCAGTAATAAAGCCTCTCTTGAAAAAGCCGAATCTTGACCCAGAAATTATAAAAAACTATCGGCCTATATCGAATCTTCCATTCCTCTCAAAAATTTTAGAAAAAGTTGTTGCGCAGCAACTCACTGCCTTCCTGAAGACAAACAATGTATACGAAACGCTTCAGTCTGGTTTTAGACCCCATCATAGCACTGAGACTGCACTTGTGAAGGTGGTAAATGACCTTTTAATGACGTCAGACCGAGGCTCTGCATCTGTCCTCATGCTCCTAGATCTTAGTGCCGCTTTTGATACCATCGATCACCACATTCTTTTGGAGAGATTGGAAACCCAAATTGGTCTACATGGACAAGTTCTGGCCTGGTTTAGATCTTATCTGTCGGAAAGATATCAGTTTGTCTCTGTGAATGGTTCGTCCTCTGACAAATCAATTGTAAATTTCGGTGTTCCTCAAGGTTCCGTTCTAGGACCACTATTGTTTTCACTATATATTTTACCTCTTGGGGATGTCATTCGAAAACATAATGTTAAATTTCACTGCTATGCGGACGACACACAGCTGTACATTTCAATGAAACATGGTGAAGCCCCAAAATTGCCCTCGCTAGAAGCCTGTGTTTCAGACATATGGAAGTGGATGGCTGCAAATTTTCTACTTTTAAACTCGGACAAAACAGAGATGCTTGCCGTAGGTCCCAAGAAACAAAGAGATCTTCTGTTGAATCTGACAATTAATCTGGATGGTTGTACAGTCGTCTCAAATAAAACTGTGAAGGACCTCGGCGTTACTCTGGACCCTGATCTCTCTTTTGAAGAACATATCAAGACTGCTTCAAGGACAGCTTTTTTCTATCTAGGTAACATTGCAAAAATCAGAAACTTTCTGTCCAAAAATTACGCAGAAAAATTAATCCATGCTTTTGTTACTTCTAGGCTCGACTACTGCAATGCTCTACTTTCCGGCTACCCGGATAAAGCACTAAACAAACTTCAGTTAGTGCTAAATACGGCTGCTAGAATCCTGACTAGAACCAAAAAATTTGATCATATTACTCCAGTGCTAGCCTCCCTACACTGGCTTCCTGTTAAGGCAAGGGCTGATTTCAAGGTTTTACTGCTAACCTACAAAGCATTACATGGGCTTGCTCCTACCTATCTTTCCGATTTGGTCCTGCCGTACATACCTACACGTACGCTACGGTCACAAGACGCAGGCCTCCTAATTGTCCCTAGAATTTCTAAGCAAACGGCTGGAGGTAGGGCTTTCTCCTATAGAGCTCCATTTTTATGGAATGGTCTGCCTACCCATGTGAGAGACGCAGACTCAGTCTCAACCTTTAAGTCTTTACTGAAGACTTATCTCTTCAGTAGGTCCTATGATTAAGTATAGTCTGGCCCAGGAGTGTGAAGGTGAACGGAAAGGCTGGAGCAACGAACCGCCCTTGCTGTCTCTGCCTTGTCGGTTCCCCTCTTCCCACTGGGATTCTCTGCCTCTAACCCTTTTACAGGGGCTGAGTCACTGACTTACTGGTGTTCTTCCATGCCGTCCATGGGAGGGGTGCGTCACTTGAGTAGGTTGAGCCACTGACGTGGTCTTCCTGTCTGGGTTGGCGCCCCCCCCTTGGGTTGTGCCGTGGCGGAGATCTTTGTGGGCTATACTCGGCCTTGTCTTCGGACGGTAAGTTGGTGGTTGTAGATATCCCTCTAGTGGTGTGGGGGCTGTGCTTTGGCAAAGTGGGTGGGGTTATATCCTGCCTGTTTGGCCCTGTCCGGGGGTATCATCGGATGGGGCCACAGTGTCTTCTGATCCCTCCTGTCTCAGCCTCCAGTATTTATGCTGCAGTAGTTTGTGTCGGGGGGCTAGGGTCAGTCTGTTACATCTGGAGAATTCTCTTGTCTTATCCGGTGTCCTGTGTGAATGTAAATATGCTCTCTCTAATTCTCTCTTTCTCTCTTTCTTTCTTTCTCTCGGAGGACCTGAGCCCTAGGACCATGCCTCAGGACTACCTGGCATGATGACTCCTTGCTGTCCCCAGTCCACCTGGCCATGCTGCTGCTCCAGTTTCAACTGTTCTGCCTGCGGCTACGGAACCCTGACCTGTTCACCGGACGTGCTTGTTGCACCCTCGACAATTACTATGATTATTATTATTTGACCATGCTGGTCATTTACGAACATTTTAACATCTTGACCATGTTCTGTTATAATATCCACCCGGCACAGCCAGAAGAGGACTGGCCACCCCTCATAGCCTGGTTCCTCTCTAGGTTTCTTCCTAGGTTTTTGGCCTTTCTCAGGAGTTTTTCCTAGGGAGTTTTTCCCAGCCACCGTGCTTCTTTCACATGCATTGCTTGCTGTTTGGGGTTTTAGGCTGGGTTTCTGTACAGCACTTTGAGATTTCAGCTGATGTACGAAGGGCTATATAAATAAATTTGATTTGATTTGATTTGATTTGATTTGAAAGTTCATACCAAGTTGCCATACTTTTAGCTCATGCTATATTCTGGCTGGTATAGTCGAAATTCATCCTTTCGGCGTGTATAGGTCGTCACCTTCACATTGAAATTCGATGCTAATTTTGTTAGGTCCTTGTCGTTCAACCAGAGCTCATGCTGAGGTTGGCTTAGTTCTTTAGGTGGTCTTTGTCCTTTCAACATGGGGACCTCAAGTCCACACGTTCTTGGAACAGCTTATTCTCTGAACTCTTCTAACATAGGGCTTTCGCCCTAATGTACTCGGAACAGGAGGTTACATTTTCGTCAAGGGCTTATATAGTGGAGGGAGAGAAGGGTGTGTTTGATTGTTTATAACCCATGTCTCTTCACAGGGGCGGGCCACTGATTGAGCAGAGCTCTAACCTTATGAAAACCCAATTCTCTCATTTGGAAGCTAAAATTACATTTAATCTTTTCACAAATAGTTTCATATTCAAACATTTAAATTGCACAACAATTCCATGTGAATCTGATAACTAGAATGTGTAGACTTTCCCAGATACAGTTTATATACAGTTTATTTCCTGTCATCAGTCATAATGTCTCAGATGACAACCGAACTGACATCATATTCATTAAGTACCAACGCATATTTTCCACTGGTTGGATTACCGAAATATGGTTCCTTTCCCCCCACCGTTTGATGTTCCCAGACTCTCTATGTTTAACAAAGGCTATTCAAGGGTTCTTCAGTAGAGTCAGAGAGAGAGGGAAGGTAGAAAGGTATTTATGGGGGGGTCATAAACCTTACCCACAGGCCAACGTCATGACAGTCCCCCCATGTTGGGTTCAATCTTGCGATTAACCTGCATGTTGCAAACCAACATAAAAATGACCGTGGGTTGTCCTGGTTGTGGACCATCGTTGTGGTCCCCATCTGGTGGTTGACCCGGGTAGGGTTTATGCGAATGAAGAAGTCCGCCCCAAGGCTGGGCAGCAGATGTCCAGTTGGTGATCGCTGTTGCAGTCCTCCCTCTGGTGGTCGACCCGGTTAGGGTGTCTGCAAATGAAGAAGTCCGCCCCAAGGCTGGGCAGTGGATGTCCGGAGTGGGATCGCCGTTCCGGACCCGTCGTCTGGTCATCCAGACTGGAAGATCTGGGCAGTAACTTAGGCAGATGTTAACAACGCACACACTCATGAAATATATCATTACATTTCCTCCCAAATGAGCGGCATTGTGGCACTAACTGATGGTTGTATGGGGGAGTTGTTTATGGCTCTATCATTTTCTACGTGCCGAAGAAAATGAAACAAAATGAATGAAAGCATAAACAAAACAAAATATAGTTATGCCACCTTAATCATCTAATTGGACTGTATTCTATCTACGTCCATGGTCTTGGCAAAATGACCCTATCATGGCATTGTCTAATGTCATATCTAGGGCTTTCCTAATTTGTGGGGTGGCGCTTAGGGTACTATCCTAAGTTGACAACTATATGATAAGTCTACAGCTGTAAGGCACTAGTTTTGGGCAGTCTACAGGGATGACCTATGGACTTCTGGTTAGAAAACTGGTGAGTGCTGTAGAGTCAAAGGCCTAGAAGTAAATGTTCAACTTTACTAAGGCTGGTATTTTGCTCGCACCCTTAAGTGATCCTAGCATAAATCCTAATTGGATGTTCCGTTGTGCATGTGCGTTTATGCTTACGCCAGCGCACATGTCAAGGGAAGGAAACAAAGTATCCTGGCAGATTACAACTTGTTCAGAATGAGTCTGACGTAGTCAGGTAATTTTCCGGTCAATGCCTGGAGGTCAGTCAGAATTGGTGTCGAGGGAGTCTGTAGTGGTTTTACTACCGGTCACTGTCTTCCACTATTGTAGTGGTGGTAGGTATGAAGAAGTCTACTTCATAGCTATGTTATCCACGGAGGAGCTAACCTCATGACGGAAGTACTCTTTAAGTATTGGACCAGTCATACGTGGTGTGATCATGGTTCATGACTTCTAATAACTTTTCTCCTGAACATAGGGTTCTATTTATTAGTGGCGTGTGTCAACCATTGGAAGAGTGCAATGGAGATTCCCTTCCCTGTGTTGCACTCTGAGTGACTCCTATATCGCTATTATTAATTGCAATATAACTTGTGAGGTTACTAATCCTCATACTGAGTGTTGCTGGACTGACTGTGGTATTGGTACTGGTACTCAAGGGGTCCAGTTGTCCTACCGATTTATTCTGAAATGTTATCCTTCAGGAATACATGATTAGAGCATTTTACTAGTTGTCTTGTAGTGGCTACTACACATGGCAAGGAATGATTATTGTAGCCATTTGTTTTGGAGGTGGACAAGTCCACTGGACTTCCTTTACGACCAGTGTGGTACACCTCAGTACTATCTTAGATGTGTTCTAAGATAATCCCCGTCTAGGGGCCTGTCTGCTCCTCACTGAGCCTCGATAAGGCTCATCATGGGTCTACTATTCCCCCCCTTTGTGTCTCAGGACCCCCCACCAGTGGGTGGTGTTGGTATCCGAGGCGCAAACGAAAGGTTCGGACCCTATGTACGAGTTGTCAGCGGTCGCGTTATTATGAGAATGGCTGTAACCTTTCAACCTAATCTCCTGGTGTTTGTGCCTCAACACCCTCAGTGGCTGTCGAGGCCTGTCAGTCACCACCGCGTTCGCGTGTGGCAACCTCTTCAGTACCTGCGAACTGAGATGAGGATATCGGTCTGTGATATCGCAAAGTGTTTCACCAGTGGGAGTCATCAGGTCAGTTGCTGGACTGATGCCATTAGTGTAATTGTAAGGGTTGACAGTCCCCCACAAAGCGGAAGGTGTATCATCGGAAGCAGAGTATACTCTGCTCATCGATGTTTTTCTTGCTGAGACGGCCGCAGTGCTTGCGGAAGTGTCCGAAGGGCAAGAGAAGTTCATCTCAACTACCGTATTGCACGACTGCAAGGAGGAGGGAAGTTGCTCATTCACAGAGACAGCTGGCTCGAAATCATGAAAAGAATGGTCAATCAGAATGTGTCGAGATATCGTAATATCACCTTGTATCGGATTTTGCACCAAGAGGTTTCTAAACGTCTTTTTCCCAAGGGGTGCTTTTGACAGATACCCCTCGTGAATGATTGTGTTGCAGCTAGCGTTAGGGGAAGACAGTGTGGTCAGTGGAGAAGGCACTGTAGCCTGTGACCATACCTGGTTGGTTTTCCAATCCATCAATGGGAGTAACCGATCCATCAAGTCTGCTCCCAGTAGCAGGGGTACAGTTTCGAGGCTGGTAACATACACAGGGTGAACGAGCGAGACGTCCTGGAAGTGTAATTTCAGCATGACTCTCAATGTGAGAGGCAACGTAGTCTGAGTGACCCCTCGCAGTGTAGTGTCGCATCGTTCCACTTTTAACCAACGTTTAGTTGGCTTCAAAGCCCTTTTGAGATCATCGAACAATGTTTGAGAGATGAGTGATATTGTCGCAGCCGAATCAATTAGCGCATGACAAGCTAAGCAGTCCTCCAGGATTGTTTCCAGGTTTGGGCGTTTCGATTCGTCTTTAGTGGACATATTCCCCACAAAGTGGAGTGGTCGTTAGCAACGACGTGATGTGTCATTTCTGTTCAAGGTGGAAGCAGATCGACATTTCAGATTTTGACTGGGCTAGGTTTTAACGAAGCGTTTGACCTTTTTCTTTGCAACCTTTGTATCAGGGTCTATAGACAAAGCCCGTGGGCTTGTTTCTTGATCAAGCGGGCCCTGGATAGGGTCTCGAGTGAGAGCGGGAGAGATTTGAATTTTAACGTCCTTGCTGTGGGTGTTAATTCCTGCGGACCTGGTGTCCAGTAATTCCCCGGCTAGTCCTTGTGACTTATCTTTTACCCCTTTCTCAAATGTTTCTCGCTTTAATTCTTCACGTAGTGGAACTTCTGGAGAACATTGGTCTATGTTTTGATCATCCTTCAACCCTTTGTTACACTTGTGTGTTACCCTTGTGCTCTGACACTTTGTGTGGGTTGGGTGCAGGAAAGTAGCGAACAGGTCGATTATAGCGGTAGTCGTTTTGATGGCGACGTACTTTACAGTTACTTTGACCGCGGTGGTTATTGGATTCGTGGTAGAAACCGTTGTTGTGCGTCATCTCTCAACGCTCCAATACCTGATAATGCACCCTCTAACTGGAGTGAGTGCTTCTGATCAAACTTCAAAACCGAGTGGTCAGGGCTCTTAGCGTTGCGAGCTTTTGATGCCTCAAAAGCTGTGCTTGCAAGCTCTCTGAGTTGTAAGATAGGCAAGCCAACGTGGGCTGCAGGGCCCAAGTAGGTAATGAAGGTGGGATACAGGTTCGACAGAAACATTTGTTTGAATGGTAACAGCTCTTACATTCCTGTTTCAGTGAGTAGGCCAAAGTAAGCTGAACGAAGCCTATGATAGAAAGCTTGTGGGTGTTCGTTCCGAGCTTGTTTGACCATGTTAGCCAGTGAGCTATCGCGTTTGCGAGTCCCAGAAACACTGAATTCGAAATTCAAAGCTGTGGCAAGTTTAGCGTAGTCATTTAGCACGTGTTGCTGTTGTAGACGAATGAACCTCATCACATGTCTATTCGACGTTCGCTTCAACAGGTAAACCCTGTCAGAACCCGTAGCATTCGGGTAGCCATCCAACGCGTCCTCTATGTCAGCTAGGAAGGTCTCAGTATCGTTTGGCTGACCTGGAACGGGGTCAAAGGTGGGGAAATTCTTGACGAGTTTGTCAAGGTATTCTGCGTCAAGCGGACGGAGAGGGTTGGCTTCATCCTGTGGGGAAATTGGGGCCGAAAGGCCAAGAGGAGAAGCCAAGCGTTGGCTTTGTTGGTCAAGAGGCGCCATATTACTCAGTGCTGAATGGCCAAGAGGAGAAGACTGAGGGACACATGGTGGAAGCAATGTCTGAAACCTATCGTCTTTACTCCTTGGAGTACCGGGCTCCGGTTGCTTGGACGGATAGTCATGCTGTAGAGCGTGACCATTCTGGATTTCCTCCAGATGGTACCTAAGGGTGGTATTCTGCTGCATTGCAGAGTCCACTTGAGCGCTTAGAGTACTGATTTTTGGACACGTGAGTGTCGCACTTGCTCCTTTCGGTCTCAAACTTATCTGTCATGGTTTGCAGATAGAGGTCTTGAGTATGGAGCGAGAGATTCAGTGATGAGATTTCTTCCACTTGCTTGGAAATCAATATTTCCATCTTCATCACCCGAGTTCTCTCAACATTCATTTGGTCATTGACTTCAATGAGTTCTGCTGATTTGTCATCCAACTTAGTCATTGTGTTCATCAACTGATCATATTTGGTCTGCAGAATTTGGAGTAGAACATTGTTACCTTGTGTAACTTTCAACAAAACTGCCTGCATGTTATCAAATTGTGTGCTCCTGTTTGTAGATAACTCGACAGATTTATCTAGTTTGGAGTGGACTACATCGTATTTAGTTTTGGCTAAATCGAGTTGTTCCTGGAGACAACGATTTTGTTGAAAAGTTTGTGTTCGTTCATCATCATAAGTATTTGCAATTACTTTTAATTGTCCCGATTTCAAACGCAGTTCCTCGACTAGCAGAATGTTTTCATTTCCTGCTTTTGCCAATAGTTGCTCAGTTCTCCACCTGTGCCCTCATGTTAGCCATGTCTTGCACGTGCTTCAGCTGTGCACTGTGTTATTCGACCGATGCCAACCTTTGATGGCGATACATAAGTGCTAAAGTGGAGAGAACCGTCACAAAGCCTGTGTTTGATGGTTGATTTTGGAGAGCGCTAATGGCATACTGGTTGGATTACCGAAATATGGTTCCTTTCCCCCCACTGTTTGATGTCCCCAGACTCTCTATGTTTAACAAAGGCTATTCAAGAGTTCTTCAGTAGAGTCAGAGAGAGAGGGAAGGGAGAAAGGTATTTATGGGGGGGGTCATAAACCTTACCCACAGGCCAACGTCATGACACTGTACATCCCACAATCAGATTAATATGTAAAAATACATTTTTACACACACACACACACACACACACAGAAACAGACACATCACACACACACACACACACACACACACACACACACACACACACACACACACACACACACACACACACACACACACACACACACACACACACACACACACACACACACAGTTATACTTGACCCTGTTATACTTTGACAGTGAACATGACCCTATTGAATTGAGATCTGGGTATTACTGGCATACTCTACTGATCATATTTTAAACATGCAATTGAATAAACTGAACTAAACTAAACACATGAAACCACAGTCCAGGGTCAGTATTCACAAAGTGTATCAGAGTAGGAGAGCTGATCTGGGATCAGTTTAGCCTTTTAGATCATAATTATATGGACCGTCTGAGACACTTTCTGAATACAGGCTCTGATGTAACAACCAAAACACAGTTCAATATAAACCAACAAGTACAAAGATACAGTAAGTCATGTGATGTATGGCTAAAAACATCAAAACTAAAACTATATTCCAAGATATCGTCAAGTGTACTTACAGAGTGAAGTGAAGGAGAGAGGTCTTGAACAGTTAGTCAACTTACTGTCACTGCGTGGAAACAAGAAGTAGTCTACTGTAAGTATTAGTAGAAGCAGGCGTAGCCTAAGTGTGAGTTCTGTGGTTGACACATTTTAAAAGTAGCCTAGTCAGGTCATTAACATGCAGCAACAGCATGTCACATAAGGGATGTTACTGTATCTAAATAGAAAATGGTCTAAAGTCAGCATAATGTAGTTGCATTTCTTTATTTGAGGAGTGGGCCTACATGTTTTACAAGAGACAAAATGTGACCCATTCCCATCACTCCACATCAGCTGGTACTGAAGGTTCCAGAACAGATGAAAGGGGAGTATCTTTGGTTCCAGTGTTCTAGACTAGAGCTCTCCCTACTGACATCTCAACATTACTGCAGCTTCCAGGCTTCATATGTCCCTACTAGTCTGATGAAAATATACAAAATAGAAGGTCAAATAACATTTGGAAATGTTAAAAATATATATAGAATAAACCAGGCACACACGTGAAAGTACTGTTATTGGGACTAATGTTGAACTAGTGTTTGAATTGAGTGAATTAGTGATCTCAGCTAGCTTGTTAGCTATATGAAGCTGCTGTTATTCTGTGATAAACAAGTATTTTTGTGCATCACACAGCTACTCTGAATGGACTGGATTGTGAACAATACGATGTGCTGCCGCTGAATTACAGCAGGACTCCATAGTTAACTTGTAAGCTAGCTAGTTAGCTAACTTTTATTTACCAACGTTAGCTAGCTAGATACAACAGACGACAGTGAGCTGTCATTTTGCCAAGGCCAAGGCAAGCTGCTCTGAATTTCCAGTGTGTTTTTGTGTGAAAGCGATGTCTTCAGCTCACTAATCTTCAGAGCAATGGACCCAAAGTGAACCCTGACATGCATATAACTAAGTCTGTCTGTCTGTCTAGGATTTTTGTGTCCTATTGTGTCTGAGTGATGCGTGTTTCTTGGAAATGACAATGATTCATCTTTCACGTAATTGTTGATTGCTGCTTCGTTATTGTTATTTTATTGTGTGATTTTTTTTTTTTTTTTAGCATTTTTATAATTTAAAAAATCGAATATTTTTGAACATAAAAACAACTGGATTGTTGCTTAAGGGCTTGTCATTAATAATTATACAGTAAGGTCTACACCTGTTGTATTCGGCGCATGTGACTAATACAATTTGATTTGATTTGTATGTTTAGGTGCTGGACATTGCTCCCTCTGACACTGGGATTCTGAACCTCTAAAAGTCTAAGCTGTTAGACTTGGGGGGTTCTACTAGCTGACATATGGAATTGTTTTAAGGTGGTTGTACCATGGATCATTTAGCTATTTGATTTTGAATTATAGTACCCCTTTAGGTAAAAAGTAGAAGGACTAATGTTTGTGAGAGCAGGCAGGTGACTGCAATATAGTCTGCATGGAACATGCCCCATATTCAATTGTAATTCAATTCAAAAATAGCATTTATTTATCACCTGTAGGGGCAATTACTAGGCACCCTATGGCATCAGGCTGGCAGTCTCACATTGACATCACAAGGGGTCACACATTCAGGTCACATGTCCAGTCACATGACCATACATACATACACAGTAAAACACATGATACAACAGATGTCAGCCCCCTTAGTGTCTACAACATGGTCATCATAGAGGAGGTTCACTGGGCAAAGATCCCTTCAAGTTCTAAAGATGATGTCAATTCCATGTTTCACAGCTCAGGCCGAGGGAGAGGGGGAAGGAAATCAGAGGTGCACTCCTCTTCACTTTGATTGACACTTCACTCACTCATTATATATGTCTAGTGTTCTGTCTGGGATCTGTGGTCTGTGCCAGAGGACTACAAACGGGGTGACACCCCCCCATCCCCCATCCCCCCAAACCTCCTTGTTCCCTTTTAAAGTAGGGACACGGTCCCTCATTCTCTTCCTTCATCTTCATCATTCTCCTCCCTCTCTACTATCCAGTCACTGCGTGAGGGTCAGGGTTGTCATGGTGGTCGGAGTTGCCATGGTTTCCTTTCTCTTCCTCTCTGGTCAGGCTTGTGTTTGAAGCAACACTTGTCACCATAGAAACAGCCGGTGGTCCTCCAGTAGAAACACTGGTCACCATTGATGGGAGCCATCCTCCTGGTCCTGGGAGAGAGAGAGACAAACACCTGCACCTGTGCTCCTGCTTCCTCCTTCCATCATTTTGTACATTTCAAAAGTTGATATGAGTTGATTTGTAATACTTTAGAATAACTCATAATGATGTTTTGAATGACAGACGGATGTCTTTACCCTGTGGAGGTGTACTGGGAGGCTGAGGAGTTGTTGAGGCCTGTAGGGTTGGTCCCCCTATAGGGTTGTTCCCTGAGGAAAGGGAAGGGTTCTCTGCATCCAGCGGTCTGGGTACCTGATCACCAGCCTGGTGCTCTCCAATTTTGTAAAACCAGAGAGTCATTCTAATATACTATCTTTGGTGAAATGTATCTAAACCTCACAATAAATCAATATTAGATGTACAGTATGTATTTCTATATTGTTGTAATACTGGCTGTCTGGGTACCTGATCACCAGCCTGGTGCTCTCCAGCTCCACCCACTGGACAGGAACACATACTGCAGGCGCAGTCCAAATACAAACAATTGAACCAGTAGCATGGTCCCAAAAGTACAATGGAACTAATAGCATTGTCCCAAAAGTACAATGAAACCAATAACATTGCATTGGTATTTATTACCGGCCTGTTTTTCAATTTCCGCCAGAAAGGAGTTGAATCGTTGTTCTTTTCGCTCTGTGTTGGACAATGGTGATACTATTTATGTGCAAGACTCAAGCTCTACACTGAAGGCTCTTGACTCTGTGTATCATGCAGAGACGTCTAACTCACCATTGTGATCTCTACAGTGCTGTCAGGTGGACATCAGTAGAAACATGCAGGCTCAAACACTGGTACATTCTTATTCAGAAGACCATTTAAGGAAAACTGCCATGTTATATATCCTCTCTTCTAGCAGGAAATGAGAACACATACAAACTCAGATCTCAATCTTGTTTTATGCTAACAGTACCGAAAATTAGAACCAAACATGGAAAAAAGTCCTTTCATTATTCAGCCCCTTGATCTTGGAATGTCCTCCATTGGAGGAGTTCAAAGGACAAATAGATGAACAGGTTATTGAGACATGTAGATGTTTTTAGTTGTCAGCCCATGTCACTAGTTTGCATTGCCTTTTTTTAAGCCCCGTTCCCACAGGAGACCTTTTGCCTCTTGCCAGGCCGCCATTGTAAATAAGAATTTGTTCTTAATTGACTTGCCTGGTTAAATAAAGGTTAAATAAAGATTATCCTAAAAGTGCAATGGAACCAATAGCATAGTCCCAAAAGTACAGTAGAACCAATCACATAGTCCTAAGCGTACAATGGAACCAATTGTGCAGTCCCAAAGTACAGTGGAACCAATGGCATAGTCCCAAAAGTACAATTGAACCAATTGCATGGTCCCAAAAGTACACACTCCTTACTCCTTAAGTTCAAGCTAAAAAATTGAAAGCACATCTCACATAGTTAAATGCATATGACAGCATGTTTCATCCCATCGCTCACCTTTAGCCTCTCCAAGGTGCAAGTGGATATGTTGGGATTCTTGAAGGTGACAAAGGCACATAATCTCTCTTGTAGAACTCTGATACTCTCTCCCCACACTTACAGTACATAACCTAGATTTAGAATGTAGAACTCTGATAAACTCTATCTCCCCTGTGGTGGATGAATCAGAATTAGTTGGGTAACATAGATCATTTTGATGTCTTATCTGCATAATATGCTTATGTGATATACTTGTTATTAGAATGTATCCCTTTGGACTCTGGTGTTGGCAGTTGCACCTCTTCCCTCAGCTGGTTCTCAGTCACTTGGGGCCCAGAGAGGGGAGAGGTCAGGCTGTTTTTCACATATCCCTAATATGCTTATGTGATATACTTGTTATTAGAATGTATCCCTATGGACGCTGGTGTTGGCAGTTGCACCTCTTCCCTCAGCTGGTTCTCAGTCACTTGGGGCCCAGAGAGGGGAGAGGTCGGGCTGTTTTTCACATATCCCTGGTGCTATGCAGAATATCAGAAAGGGAAGAGGACAGGATGGAACATTGTCTTCATATGTGAATGTGTCTACCTATTCTTAAACCATGTGAAGGGATGGCGTGATTAATGGGGAACCAATTACTTGTCTCCACAATGTCTGTGCGCAAGTCACTCCCTCCTTTGGCATTGGGGGGAGGTGTATGGCAGTGTCTGGAACCATTGTATGTCCTCTCTGATGTTGCACTTATCCTGGGATTGTGTATGACCTAGTGTCACGTCCTGACCAGTATAGAGGATATTTTGTTATTGTAGTTTGGTCAGGACGTGGCAGAGGGTAGTTTATTTATGTATTACGGGGTTTTTTGGTCACTGGTCTATGTTTGTATTTCTATGTGTATGGTCTAGGGTAGTTTTTCTATGTGTAGGTTGGGTGCTGGACTCTCAATTAGAGGCAGGTGTTTCTAGTTGCCTCTGATTGAGAGTCCTATAAATAGGTGTGTGTTTTGTTTGTCACTTGTGGGTAGTTGTTTGAGAGCACTGCTTTTGTTGAGCCTGCGTCTCTGTTCCTGTCGTTAGTTTGTTTAATGTTTTTCCGTGGTGTTCGCATTTGTTATATATAAATATGTTGAGCACGTAACCCGCTGTGCCTTGGTCCCATTCTCTCTTCCACGACAGATGTGACACCTAGATGCTCACTCCCCTCAGTGAGCTTGTCCAGGAGTGGGGTCAAGAAGGGGTTTTACTTGAGATGGGAGTATCTAGAGTTGACAATTGAGTTATGCCATTGGATGAGTTGGAGTTTGTGTGCTATGAAGTACCAAGAACGAGATTAGAACCTCGTCTTAGGGGCCAAACTGAACGATAATTTATAGTGAATGCTATCTGGCTACGGGATACTCCTTTCTCATTTATAAAGTCTCACTTTGTGAACTGTTCCTAATATCTGTGGTTTGTTATGTCGAATAGGGGGTGGATCTTTGCTATAAAGGATCTCAGTAGCCATTGTATTGTCACTCTCAACGGTTCATTAGAAAATGGCGAATCGTTGAAAGTCATTGCTATTGCAAAGCTCTTATTATTAAAGATTTAGTTTAAGTATAACTACAACTCGTGTGTTAAGTTTGTCTCTCCTCATTTGATAAGACAGAAATTAACCACCACACCCCTCATGTATTGTACAGAATTAAGAATTAAAATGCAGAACTCTGATACTCTCTATCTACCCACATCTATAGTAGAGAACATAGAGAGTATCAAAGTTCTACATTCTAATTCTATGTTCTCTACTATAGATGTGGGTAGATAGAATTAGAATGTAGAACTTTGATACTCTCCATCTACCCACACCTACAGTACAGAACATAGACTTAGAATGTAGAACTCGGATACTCTCTATCTCCCCTCACCTACAGCACAGAATGTAGAAGGAGGAGAGGAAGGGAGGGAGATGACCACAGTCAAAATACAAGGAATATAGGAACAGGGTGCTATTTGAGACAGCCTATAGAACCTAGAACTGTAGAAATATATACTGTGGAATAACCAGAATTAAACATACTCACCAAAAGGAGTCCTGAGGGGAGGAGAGGCCTACCACTGGAGTCATGAGGGGAGGAGAGGACCACCACTGGAGTCCTGAGGGGAGGAGAGGACCACCACTGGAGTCCTGAGGGGAGGAGAGGACCACCACTGGAGTCCTGAGGGGAGGAGAGGAGCACCACTGGAGTCATGAGGGATGAGAGGTCCACCACTGGAGTCATGAGGGGAGGAGAGGTCCACCACTGGAGTCATGAGGGGAGGAGAGGTCCACCACTGGAGTCATGAGGGGAGGAGAGGACCACCACTGGAGTCCTGAGGGGAGGAGAGGACCACCACTGGAGTCCTGAGGGGAGGAGAGGACCACCACTGGAGTCATGAGGGGAGGAGAGGTCCACCACTAGAGTCATGAGGGGAGGAGAGGAAAACCACTGGAGTCCTGAGGGGAGGAGAGGCCTACCACTGGAGTCATGAGGGGAGGAGAGGACCACCACTGGAGTCCTGAGGGAGGAGAGGTCCACCACTGGAGTCCTGAGGGGAGGAGAGGACCACCACTGGAGTCCTGAAGGGAGGAGAGGTCCACCACTGGAGTCATGAGGGGAGGAGAGGTCCACCACTGGAGTCCTGAGGGGAGGAGAGGACCACCACTGGAGTCATGAAGGGAGAAGAGGTCCACCACTGAAGTCATGAGGGGATGTGAGGTCCACCACTGGAGTCATGAGGTGAGGTGAGGTCCACCACTGGAGTCATGAGGGGAGGAGAGGTCCACCACTGGAATCCTTAGGGGAGGAAAGGTCCTCCCCTCAGGAATAATTGTAGCTAAACCTCACAATAAATCAATGTTAGATGTAAAACATGTATTTCTTTATTGTTGTAGTGTTTTGGTTAAATCGGAAATCAAACTCCTGTAATAATGGCTATGCTCCCTGTGGTGGGGTCTGGTAGTGCAGTCTGTATATACTATCCCCCTGTGGTGGGGTCTGGTAGTGCAGCCTGTCTATACTTTGTCCCCTGTGGTGGGGTCTGGTAGTGCAGTCTGTATATACTACGCTGCCTGTGGTGGGGTCTGGTAGTGAAGCCTGTCTATACTATGGCGGGGAGATGGCGAGACAGACAGACAGACACACAGACACATTTAAGATGAGGGAGGACGCACATTTTTAATGAGCATGGCCTTATTTCTATCACAGCATTTTGGATTACTGTCATTCATATTCCATTCACCCAGCTCAATGTAACATGGACATATTTAACTACTACATGTCATGATACTCTAGTGTTCCCTATAGCCATCATGAGGTTGTTACAACCTAGCCTATGAATGGAAGGTTACAACGTAGGTGCGCAGGTCGAGAGAAACATTTCAGTAATCAAGGTGACACATTCAATACTGCCTTGCACACTCTGGCTTGCATCAAGCTGATCTAGGATGTAATCTTTAGTCCAACAGTTGAAAAAAAGAGTTTCTCTTGGACAAATTCAGGTATGTTTATCCTCATTTCGTTCTGTTAGCTTTTGTTTAAAAAACGTTTTTCAACAGTATCGGTGGAATGAATACACCTCTGATCACATTCAAACACAGTTCACTTTCAAAGCAGACACATACAAACAGCATGATCACATTGCCCATTGTAGAATTCCTTCTTACATCTCTGCACTATACTCCTATCACCTTTTCCCTTCACTTGTGGACTTCAGTGCACAACACATCAGCTGTCTGTGAGCAGGCGAAAAAACCTTTCCAAGCCAAACCTTCATATCATGACTGCTAACGCTACACACAGCCAACATCATTGTTATCATATTAGCTAACGTCATAGTCAACATAGCTACTAGAACTAATGCATTAGTAAACACGCTACAATCGTGCAGTACAGTGTACAGTCAGCAAGCAGTTTAGCAGTTACACTGGTGAGCCCAGGTGGCAATAAAATAATAAAACCAAAAGCTTACCTTGACTTGGAAGAGGTCCAGTGTTGGATAGCCATAGCCAGCTAGCTAACATACCATCCCTCTCTGTTTGAGACGGTTATTTGAGTAACTAAACTAGCTAGCTGCATTAGATGCTGGCTCAGTAAAGTGAAAGTGAAAGCAAAAAGCAAAGTAGAGTTTGCTAGCTCTCTCCCACTCTCTCTT
Source organism: Salmo trutta (assembly GCF_901001165.1). Lineage (NCBI taxonomy): Eukaryota > Metazoa > Chordata > Actinopteri > Salmoniformes > Salmonidae > Salmo > Salmo trutta. The sequence goes on from NW_021822741.1 coordinate 155,446, forward strand.
GCTTCTCCTTCATTTTTAAAGAAATTAATTTTTTCAAAACTGTTCAGCTATTGTCTTTCTCTTTGAGTCAACTACTCACCACATGTTTAAGCACTATAGTGCTAGCTGGCTGTATCTTATGCTTTCAGAACTAGATTAAATATCTGATACTTTGATTGGTCGGACAACATGTCAGTTCATGCTGCAAGAGCTCTGATAGGTTGGAGGACATCGTCCGGAAGCTGTCATAATTACTGTGTAAGTCTATGGAAGGGGCTGAGAACCACGAGCCTCCTAGGTTCTGTATTGAAGTCATTATACCCAGAGGAGGACAAAAACTAGCTGTCCTCCAGTTACACCATGGTGCTAACCTACAGAGCGCTGTTGAGGCTACTGTAGACCTTCATTGCAAAACAGCTGTTTTTGTGAAAAGAAATACTGGCCGTGCTTATACAGCTGAATATCCTTAACTGGGGGAGACAACAAAGGGTTAAACTAGGGTCATTTCAGTGAATAGAAATAATATGTCTGAGGTTAATAAGACAACTAAGCAACACTTCCTCTGTTTGAGTAATCAACTCGACAGTAAGATTTGATTATTTGAATCAGCTGTGTAGTGCTTGGGCAAAAACCAAAACGTTTACGCCTTGGGGTCCCCAAGACCGAGTTTAGGAAACGCTGGCCTAGCCACTCATGGTTCAATGATTCAATGGCGCCATCATGTGGCTAATTGCAAGAATTACAAGAAACAAGAGCAGAGTGGAAATAGTTATGAATTGATGCATTGATCATTTTGAGCTTTTTTATAACATGATGCTAATACTGTATTGACACTCAAACCAGACTGTAAAAACTGAAAAGATAAACATGTATCTAAAATAGGTAATAATGAAAATGTGATGTTAAAACAAGTGATATCATGACACTGAACAATATAGTATTACGTAATATACAATTCTAATTAATATAAAATGTATAAAAACTGCAAATGTTTAAATGTATGTAATGTACTGATGACATTTAAAAAATAAACAATATAGTATTACATAATATAAAACATAAAATGCGGAATTATGTCTGACAGCAATACAAAGTAAATCATTAACCACATCAGGAGAAACTTGGCCCAAGAACAAAACATATTAAAAGCTGTTATCAATATTATCCATATTAGTTGCTGAGGAAAGTAGGACTATTAATGTTATAAATCCCTAAATGGCAAAATCCCATAGAAAAAGATCAGACATATAAAGTTAAATTATAGATAGTAAACAGATTGGTACACAAGAAAAGTATTCTATTTATATCATCAAACAAATGGAAATAGAAAACATCCCATTGAAAAAAAGCAGAAGCATAACCCATCCTATTTATCACCTATATAAGTATCATTATAAGAAAATAAAATATATATTCCAGCATTTACTCAAAAGTTAAAGATCATGGTCTGGAAAACATTCTAGATATGGTTGCAAGAGAATAGAGGTGTGATGCCTGGCTTTGGATTGGAACCGTAGCTCTTCAGTCCAGCTTCTGTGGTGATTCTCTTCAGTCCAGATTCGGTGGTGCTTCTCTTCAGTCCAGATTCGGTGGTGCTTCTCTTCAGTCCAGATTCGGTGGTGGTTCTCTTCAGTCCAGGTTCTGTGGTGGTTCTCTTCAGTTGATGTTCTGAGTTACTTTTCTTCAGTCCAGGTTCTGTGGTGGTTCTCTTCAGTGCAGGTTCTGTGGTGGTTCTCTTCAGTCCAGGTTCTGTGGTGGTTCTCTTCTGTCCAGGTTCTGTAGTGGTTCTCTTCAGTCCAGGTTCTGTAGTGGTTCTCTTCAGTGGGAGGGTCCCCTCGCATTCTGAAAGAAGACACAGAATTAGTAATTTACACTCCCACTAAAATGTTTATGGACACACACAAACAAACACACTTACTGCCAGGGTGTCATACTCTGGTGACTTGGTCTTCATGTTCAGAGGTATTTACATGTCACTGTTGGGGTCACTGGTAGGGTCAGGATGGACATTCTGTGGACAGAAAGAGAAAGAGAGAGAGAGAGAAATTAAAATAGTATGAAAGAGACCGTCGTGACATAGTAAATGAATGAAAATGGAGTTGTAACTCAGAGCCCCTCCCTTGGGTGCACGTTTAGTTTTTTGCCCTAGCACTACACGGGGGGGGGGGGGGGGGGGGGGGGTGATTGATAACTGATAGAATCACCTGTGTGTCTGTTGTAGCATCACTTCCTCCTGTGGATCTCCTGTAATGAGGGACAGAGTGAGTTCTGTTCTCTAGTGACCTCTAGTGGATATTGATATGTTACTAATACAGTTTAACAGTTAAGGGCGTTGGGCCAATAAATAAATTTATGAATGAATAAAGTTAATAACAAATCAGAGTGCTAAGGTGAAAGAATAATACAAATATCAGTTTTCCCTTCTTCACTCACCTGAACCACATGAGTCCAGAGAGACAGAGGATGAGAACCAGAACAACAACTATGATTCCTACAGCTGCATTCATAACTGAGGTTTGTTTCCCTAAAATATCAAATGAATTATATGAGTACATGTTATTATAAACTGAAAATGAATATACAGCAATACAGAACATTAATGCAATACTTGTTAATAACTTCTTCCAGCTACTTAGGGATAGGGGGCAGTATTGTCAATTTCGAAAAAAATATCTGCCCATAATAAACTGCCTCCTACTCAAACTCAGAAGCTAGGATATGCATATTATTAGTAGATTTGGATAGAAAACACTCTGACGTTTCTAAAACTGTTTGAATGATGTCTGTGAGTATAACAGAACTCATATGGCAAGCAAAAACCTGAGAGAAATCCTACCAGGAAGTGGAAATCTGGATGTGTGGGCTCTATTCAAGTCATTGCTTATTGAACACACAGTGACGTGGTAATCATTGTGCACTTCCTAAGGCTTCCACTAGATGTCGACAGTCTTTATAAAGTTGTTTGAGGCATCTACGATGAACAGAGACCTAATGAGAAGGCCGGGAAGTTGGTCACCCAGGGAAGGCCATCGCCTCATTGGCGCGCGTTCCTGCGAGAGGTAGCTCCGTTCCAAAACTTTTTTCAAGACACTGGTTGCGTCCGGTTGAAATATTACTGATTCTTCACGTTCTAAAGGCCCTAAAGATTGATGCTTTACAACGTTTGAACGAACGCAAATAGATATTTTTTTGACTTTTCGTCCTGAGATTTTTCGCGCGCTTCCTACTTTTGGAGTAGCTGAACGTAACGCGCGAACAACAAAGAGCTATTTGGACATAAATTATGGATTTTATCGAACAAAACAACATTTGTTGTGGACCTGGGATGCCTGGAAGTGCCTTCTGATGAAGATTATTAAAGGTAAGTGAATATTTATAATGCTATTTAATATTTTAGATGACTCCAAAATGGCACCTATCTGTATTACGTAGTGAATTTTTCTGAGCTCAGTACTCAGATTATTGCAAAGTGTGCCTTCCCAGTAAAGTTATTTTGAAATCTGTCAAAGCGGTTGCATAAAGGAGATGTTCATCTATAATTCTTTGAATGACAGTTTAATATTTTATAAACGTTTTTGACAAGTCATTTTGTAAATTGTAGTGCTGATTCACCGAGGGAAAATATTTTCTGAACGTCACGCCCCAATGTAAAATGCTGTTTTTATATATAAATATGAACTTTATAGAACAAAAAAATTATGTATTGTATAACATGATATCCTAGAACTGTCATCTGATGAAGATTGTCAAAGGATAGTGCTGCATTTAGCTGTGGTTTGGTTTTTTGTGATGCATGTAGTTGCTTTGAAAATGGCTGTGTGGTTACTTTTGTCGATGTACTCTCCTAACATAATCTAATGTTTTGCTTTCGCTGTAAAGCCTTTTTGAAATAGGACAACGTGGTTCGATTCAGGAGAAGTTTATCTATAAAATGGTGTAACATAGTCCTATGTTTGAGAAATTGAAATGATTAGATTTGTAGTTTTGAGTATGGCGCTCTGATTTTTCACTAAAACTCGGTCCCGCTCACGGGATTGTCTTCGCAAGAGTTAAGGGATCTTATAACCCAATGTATAGTTATAAACTAAGGTGTAATAAGCCAAAGTATAATGATTAAGATTAGCTTGAAACATGTAGTTTTGTATTGAAGTATTGAAGATTAAACTTTACCTGCTACAATGATCATCAGAGCTGTAGAGTTCATAGATCCTCTTCCATTCTGGACCTCACAGTAATATTCTCCTCTGTCCTCAGAGCTGATGTTAGTGATGCTGTAACTCTGTCCTGATGCTTTTGATGAGGTTACGTTCTTCTTGTACCAGGTGTATTTGTCCACAGGTGGGTTGGCATCACTGCTGCAGGTCAGAGTCACTGAACTACCCTCCACTATTTCACCAGAGAGACTGACTGACACTGAGGTGTTCTTTGGACCATCTGGTGTTGAAAATGACAGAACATGTAGAACTCATATAACATGTAAGGCACCAAGAGATTATGTAAATTAGTAGAGATTAGTATATTACACTGACATGTAGAACCATGTATTAGAGAGATGATGTAAATTAGTATAGATTAGTATATTACACTGACATGTAGAACCATGTATTAGAGAGATGATGTAAATTAGTATAGATTAGTATATTACACTGACATGTAGAACCATGTATTAGAGAGATGATGTAAATTAGTATAGATTAGTATATTACACTGACATGTAGAACCATGTATTAGAGATATGATGTAAATTAGTATAGATTAGTATATTACACTGACATGTAGAACCATGTATTAGAGAGATGATGTAAATTAGTATAGATTAGTATATTACACTGACATGTAGAACCATGTATTAGAGAGATGATGTAAATTAGTATAGATTAGTATATTACACTGACATGTAGAACCATAGAGAGATGATGTAAATTAGTATAGATTAGTATATTACACTGACATGCAGAACCATGTATTAGAGAGATGATGTAAATTAGTATAGATTAGTATATTACACTGACATGTAGAACCATAGAGAGATGATGTAAATTAGTATAGATTAGTATATTACACTGACATGTAGAACCATGTATTAGAGAGATCATGTAAATTAGTATAGATTAGTATATTACACTGACATGTAGAACCATGTATTAGAGAGATGATATCAATGACTTTCACTGTAGATATATCAACACCCCATGTACTCACATCTGACAGTGAGAGTCTCTTCTGGAGAGAGGATTCTCTCAAAGCCTTCTACAGCACAAGAGTAGTTCCCTGCATCCTCACTGCTGACTGGGTCTAGGATCAGACTGTTATAACTGCTGACTGGGTCTAGGATCAGACTGTTATAACTGTTGACTGGGTCTAGGATCAGGCTGTTAGAACTGGTGATTGGGTCTAGGATCAGGCTGTTATAAGTGCTGACTGGGTCTAGGGTCAGGCTGTTATAACTGGTGACTGGGTCTAGGATCAGACTGTTATAACTGCTGACTGGGTCTAGGATCAGGCTGTTGTAACTGGTGACTGGGTCTAGGATCAGGCTGTTATAACTGGTGATTGGGTCTAGGATCAGGCTGTTATAAGTGCTGACTGGGTCTAGGGTCAGGCTGTTATAACTGGTGACTGGGTCTAGGATCAGGCTGTTATAACTGGTGATTGGGTTGGTCAGACGTTGTCCGTTCTTGTACCAGATGTATGTGGGGTTGAGACAGACTGTACATTTGGTTCTACATCTCAGTGTGACTCTCTCCCCCTCTGACACAGAATCCATCTCCAACAGGATATCGAAGAGGAAACATTAGTCACATTTGACTCCAGACAGGCTTGTCATGTGATTAGACTTGTCATATTACAGTACTAACTGTAGGTGGAGTATTACCTGTGACAGTCAACATCACACCAGGAAGACCAGAAAATCTCCCCTCATCTGTTGTTAGTAATGTGAATTTGTATTCAGCTGAGTCCTTCTCTGTCAGGTCTGTTATTGTCATGGTGGGGTGGTTCTCTGTGTTCCTATTGTACTCCACACGACCTGCATACTCTGGATATGAACTGAGATCTACAGGGTGTTTCTGTGTAAACCAGAATGAACCTTGTTCTATATAACTAGTGGGATGAGTGTAAGAGCAGGATATGTTCACTGTTGACTCCTTCAAGACACAGATTCTCCTCTTGGTGTAAGTCACCCTCCAGCAGTTGTGACCCTGAGCACCTGAAAATACATTAAATCGTTTTTTTTCACACATACCTTGAATGTAGCAAGTTGCCTTACTTTGTTAAAAGAAAGGTTTGCTACAAGTGATCCCAAAAGAATCCAGACTCGCACACTGCAGGAGAGTGGAGATCCTCAGGGCCTTTTACAGCACAGGAGGTACTCTCTGTTTTAGGACTCCAGACAGAGTGTTGTTGGGAAGTGGACAGAGGAAGAGGCTGTCCATTCCTGTACCAGATGTAGGTGGGGTTGTCAGTCAGAGTACAGGTGGTGCTACACGTCAGTGTGACATTATGTCCTTCTGCTACTCTGTCAGGAGTCACCTTCACCTGCAGGCCTGAATGAGAGTTTATGAGAACGTTATAATCTGTCATGACAGACTGTTCTGGGATCTGTAATTAAAAGTAGGAAATTCATCAAATTCATCATTTAACCCCTTTTATTGTTACTGGTATGTGTTTATTGTACTTTACTGTGTTCACCATATTACAGTACCTGTAACAGAGAGACTGAATCTATCTGAGTCAGACTTCCATCCTGAGTTGTCTGTTTTATATCTGAAGTCATATGTTGCTATGTCACTCTGTCTCAGGTCTGTGATTCTCAGGATGCAGTCCTTCTCTGTAGTTCCACTGTACTCCACACGACCATCATACTTAGGGTCCCATCTCAGATCATACGACTTACCATTCAACCATTGGTTAAACCAGACTATCTCTGTGACTTGGGTCCAACTGGGAACAGGACAGGTCAGGACCACTGATGACCCCTTTAAGGCACAGATCATCACAGTATTTTGTCCCAGAACACCTGAAACACAGTGTCACAGGACTCAACCATGAGAGAACTTCATCTGTGACATCAAGACTATAAAAAAACAGACATTACAATATTACATCCAAATGCATGTAAACATGTGCAGGATACTGTAGGACCCATCTTCTCAAATGTACATTCCCTTATATCATTCTAGTATTCATTTCAATATACATCATGGAAGTAAAAAGCACTGGTGGCCAGGGTTGGGGTCAATCCCATTTAAATTCCAGTCAATTCTGAAAGTAAACCAAATTCCAATTATACATTTTCAAAATGTTTCTAACTGAAAAGCATTGGAAATAATTGGAATTGGAATTTCAGTCTACTTCCTGAATTGAGTGGAATTGTAATGGAATTGAACCCAACCCTGCTGGTGGTTGACAACATTATACTGCTGCTGCTGCTGATGTGCAGAAGTGTGAATGGAAACCAGAGATAAGCATCACTCAGTGTGTTGTGAATATAACTATTTATAGTGAAGTGGAGACACCTAACAGAACACACCAGAATAACATTACGATTCTTATCCTTTTAGAAATGTCTGTAGATTGATAAACAGGGCAACTAAAAGATAAGAATGAGACCATACCTGCTACAGACCAGAGAAAGACCACCAACACACTTCCTGCTGTTCTCAAGGCCATTGTTGCATCTCCCACCCTGCAGTCTTAGAAACATAAACAACAACTCACTCTATAGCTGGTGAATAACTCCACCTGATACATTGAAGTAGAAACTGTAAATGGGGTACAGGGCCTCATTACTGAAAATGAACCAGGCTCATATTGTGTTGTGTTGTATTGTTCTATATGGTTGTCTATGTGAATACTGTCTGTCTGTAAGTCTATTGCACTATGTATGTAATGTGTGTGACGTGTTGCATGTCTGTCTACGTCTGTCTATTTAGGCTGACATGATGTATGACGCAAAAATAATATCCTAATGTATACAACAGTCATCATCATCATTATAAACAACAACAACAACAATCACTTATTGAACAGATGTGTAGAACTGTAAACACGTATTTCTACATTGTTCTGAAGCTGTTTTATTCTCAGAACCCCAAACATAGGAGGATAAATGTTCAATCCTCTACGGTCCGTCAAACTGAACAGCAGCCTAAAGACTGACCACCAGGTTCAATGATATCTCCTATCCCCAAGCTGTGAGGCTAAACAGCAAGTGACTCAAACACACACACACACAAACACACACACACACAGAGAGAGAGACCATCTGTAGTGAAGGCCCATAAGGCCCATAGAGTCTGTATCAAAGTCTAGAGAGCTGGTTGTTATGGATGTAGAAAAGTTAAAACACACATCCTACATAGTATAGATGTTCACACTACTCCCTATCAGTCTGGTCCTAAAGGGCCCTCAGATAAATCCACTATGTCATTCACACACACACACACGGGTCCACACACTGAGCAGGGATTCAAATGTTTGTCTGCATGTCTTTTTTACCCAGGTTAATCATCTCATCCCTATGTAGATCAACACTCCTACTCTGAGACACTTTATGAATACTGACCCTGATGTAACAACCAAAACACAGCTCAAAACATAACAGGAAGTAAAATGATACATTACCCTCAAGAATATGACTAATGACTAAAAACAAATAAACCAAAACTATATTTCAAGATATTGTCAAGAGTACTTACAGAGCGAAGTGAAGGAGAAAGGTCCTGTACAAAGAGTCAACTTACTGTCAATGCGTGGAAACAAAAGGTGGTCTACTGAAAGTGTTAGCAGGCATTTTTTACATTTTTTTTTACATTTTAGTCATTTAGCAGACGCTCTTATCCAGAGCGACTTACAGTAGTGAATGCATACATTTCATACATTTTTCTCCGTACTGGTCCCCCGTGGGAATCAAACCCACAACCCTGGCGTTGCAAACACCATGCTCTACCAACTGAGCCACACGGGACAGGCGTAGCCTAAGTGTGAGTTCTGTGGTTGATACATTTTAAAGTAACCTAGTCAGGGCATTAACATGCAGCAACAGCATGTCACATAAGGGATGTATCTAAATAGAAAATGGTCTAAAGTCAGAATACTGTAGTTCCATTTCTTTATTTGAGGAGTGAGCCTACATGTTTTACAAGAGACAAAATGTGACCCATTCCCATCACTCCACATCAGCTGCATCAAAGTGTTAATGAAGGTTCCAGAACAGATGAAAGGGGTAGTATGTTTGGTTCCAGTGTTCCATACTAGAGCGCTCCCTACTGGCAACTCAACATTATTACAGCCTCCAGTTTATATGTCTCTACTTGTCTAGGAAATCCCAGACGTAGTGAAACAGCTACAACCTTGTTAACATTGTGGGAGGCAACCTGTCTGCCTAGGGAGACTAATATGTCCCAATCATATCCTCGTCCACTTGGTTCAATAACAAAATAACAAACTGGCAATAAGGCCGAGGGAGGGAATGGGGAAGGAAATCACTTTGATTGACACTTCAAACACTCATACATTATGTCCAGTGTTCTGTCTGTGGGGGTTGACACCCCCCAACCCAACACCCCCATTCTATCCAAGACTCCTGTTCTCTTTTAAAGTAGGGACAATGTTTCCCTTCCTCTTTATTATTCTGTTCTTCCTCCCTCTGTCATATCCGGACATTGTGTGGTGTTCAGGGTGGCCATGTTTTCTTGTATCTTCCTCTCTGGTCAGGCTTAGAGAGAGAGAGAGAGAGCGAGAGAGCGAGAGAGCGAGACATTGTTACAGAACTGTATATTAACATAATATGACATTTGAAATGTCAATACTCCTTTGGAGCTGTTGTGAGTGTAATGTTTACAGTTACATTTTTATTGTTTATTTCGCTTTTGTTTATTATCTTAAAGTGAAAGTCCTCAATGGTGCTGCCCATGCTAAAACTGGCTTTTGGGCACTAGAGTCCTCTGTCTATCTCCATGGAGGTATGATATGTGAGTTGATTGCTTAAATATGTTTATAAATTATAGTTGATGTTTTGACAAAGACAGATGTCCTTACCCTGTGGAGGCATACTGGAAGGCTGAGGAGGTGTTGAGGCCTATAGAGTTGGTCCTCTGAGGAGAGGGAGGGGTTCTCTGCATCCAGCGGTCTGGGTACCTGATCACCAACCTGGTGCTCTTCAGCTCCACCCCCTGGACAGGAGGACAAACAGCAGGCACCAATGTGTCGGAGGAAACACTGTTTAACTGACGACCGACGTCAGCTTGCAGGCGCCAGGCAACAAGGAGTCGCTAGAGCACGATGAGACAAGGACATCCCGGCCGGCTAAACCCTCCTCTATCCCATGACGACCCTGGGCCAATTGTGCTCCGCCTCATAGGTCTCCTGGTCACAGCCGGCTGTAACAGTCCGGGATCGAACCCGGGCCTGAAGTGCTGCCTTAGCACTCATTGTTGAATTTGTGATTTCCAACTTGTTGTGTAATGTTTATGTCCAATGGCCAATGAGCACCGATACGTTTTATCTATAATTTCATATGACAAAGACTGATAAGGATTTGCCAGTAGATTGTCGACTTGATGCATGATGATGACTGCTTGTCTAGCTTGCTAGCTAAGATTGAAAGTTTGATGTTGACATGATCAGTCCAGTCAAAGTTACGGTAGATTTAATGCGACTTGATGTAATTTTGTCTAAGCCAATGACCTTGAGCCTTTTTGGATGGGCATTTCTAATGTAATTCTATGGCAACACCCAAGGGGCTTGAAATTTCGAGCTCTACCCATAGATTTTGTGGTGACATAGTGTCCCCATGAGTGACAGAACACTGAGCCAATCACGGCACAACTAGAGAACATTACCAACCCCTACGCTCCGTATGTTATGCTGGCTGCCCCACCACCACAGAAAGCACTAAGCTAGGCTGAAACACCTGCATTTTGGAGCTGCCTTACTCAAGAAAACAAAAACGAGACCATGTTTGTATTCAACTTTATTAATGCAATGCTTTATTTTTTTAAACTTTGTTTGCAAACTGATATGTGACACGTATTAATGCCAAAATACCATTCAAAACAAGCAACAACAAAAAAGCTAACCAGGTGGGGCTCAAAACAGATTTATCTCTGCATCAGCTGCCTTGAATGACGTGTCGCCACTGCATGTTTTTAGAAATTATAGACAAGTTGACTAACAAATAGCCAACCAAAATATCGGAAATTACAAGTAGAAATATGTCTAAATTATTCAAAAAATAATTCTGCAGTCTTTGACTGTAGCCTATAGAACATTTCTATATTTGTAGGCTAGTGTTGGGTGTGGACCTCAGATCTTCACTTTATATAGTGGGGTGGTTGGAGATGGGTTATTAGGTTAACAAACAGCTGACCAGTGAATGTAACTGGTGAGGATCAGTGCTGGGTGTTGATCTGTTCAATGGTGACATCATGTGTCCAATAGGCAGAAATACAAGAAACAGCAGAGTGGAAATAGTTATGAATCAATGTATTAATAGTTAATCAACTAATGAATGTATTTATTGTCTTAAACTTTTAGCTTATTTACAACATGAAGCTTATATGATGTTTATCCTGTATAAACTGAAAAGGTAAACATGTAATGTAAAATGAACAATATGGTAAAACCTAAAATAAAATAATAATTCATTTAAAATATGCAATAATGTCTGACAGCAATACAAAGTAAAAACTGCAAATGTTTAAATGTATGTAATGTACTGATTACATGTATTTTTATTAAAAAAATATCATGACACTGAACAACATGGTATTACGTATTATAAAATTAGTAATAATATCTGACAGCAATACAAAGTAAATCATCATCAACCACTTCAGAAGAAACTTGACCCAATAGCTAAAAATATTAAAAAGCTGTTATCAATATTATCCATATTAGTTGCTGAGGAAAGTAGGACTATTGATGTTATAAAACATCTGTATATGGCAATATCCCATTTATCATCAATATACATAATTATCATTATAAGAAAATAAAATATATATTCCAGCATTTACTCAAAAGTTAAAGTTCATGGTCTGGAAAAACTTGTAGATATGGCAGCAATAGAATAGAGGTGTAAGGCCTAGTTTTGTTTTCGAACCTTCAGTCCAGATTGTGTGGTGCTTCTCTTCAGTCCAGGTTCTGTGGTGCTTCTCTTCAGTCCAGGTTCTGTGGTGCTTCTCTTCAGTCCAGGTTCTGTGGTGCTTCTCTTCAGTCCAGGTTATGTGGTGCTTCTCTTCAGTCCAGGTTCTGTGGTGCTTCTCTTCAGTCCAGGTTCTGTGGTGCTTCTCTTCAGTCCAGGTTCTGTGGTGCTTCTCTTCAGTCCAGGTTCTGTGGTGCTTCTCTTCAGTCCAGGTTCTGTGGTGCTTCTCTTCAGTCCAGGTTCTGTGGTGCTTCTCTTCAGTCCAGGTTATGTGGTGCTTCTCTTCAGTCCAGGTTCTGTGGTGCTTCTCTTCAGTGGGAGATTCCCCTCACATTCTGAAAGAAGACATACTGAAGTAGCACTCCCACTAAACATTTTATATACACACATTTACTGCCAGGGTGTCATACTCTGGTGACCTGGTCCTCATGTTCAGAGGTGTGTACGTGTCACTGTCAGGACGGACTCTCTACACACAGACAGACAGAGAGAGAGAGAGAGAGAGAGAGAGAGAGAGACAGAGAGACAGAGAGACAGAGAGACAGAGAGACAGAGAGACAGAGAGACAGAGAGAGAGACAGAGAGAGAGACAGACAGAGAGAGAGAGAGACAGAGAGACAGAGAGACAGAGAGACAGAGAGACAGAGAGACAGAGAGACAGAGAGAGAGAGAGACAGAGAGACAGAGAGACAGAGAGACAGAGAGAGAGCGAGTATGAAAGAGAATGTCGTGACACAGTAAATGAATGAAAATGGAGTTGTAACTCAGGGCTTCCCAAAGTCAGAGCTGGGGACCCCCTGGTTGCACGTTTAGTTTTTTGCCCTAGCACTACACAGCTGATTCATATAATCAAAGCCTGATGAGTTGGTTATTTGAATAAGGGGGGTCCTGGTGTAACTGATGGGATCACCTGTTTGTCTGATGTGGCATCACCCACTCCAGTGGATCTCCTGTAAAGAGGGACAGTGCGTTCTGCTCTCTACTGACCTCTAGTGGACGTTGATTCGTTACAAATACAGTTTAGCAGTTAATGGCGTTTGGCCAATAAATTAATGAATGAATTAAGTTAATAACAAATCAAAGAGCTTAGGTGAAAGAATAATATAAATAACATTTTCCCAAAGATGCATTTCAACTCACCTGAACCACATGAAGCCAGAGAGGATGAGAACCAGAACAACAACTTTGATTCCTACAGCTGCAGTCAAAATTGAGGTTTGTTTCCCTAAAAGATAATATTGATGATATGAGTACATGTTATTATGAACTGAAAATGAATATATGGCAATACAGGACATTAATGCAATACTTGTGTATATATAAGCCTATTTAAATACAAAGTGTAATAAGGCAAACTAGAAGAAGATTACCTTGAAACATAATTTCTTATTGAACATCATTTTGTATTGAAGTATTGAAGATGTAACTTTACCTGCTACAATGATCATCAGAGCTGTAGAGTTCATAGATCCTCTTCCATTCTGGGCCTCACAGTAATATTCTCCTCTGTCCTCAGAGCTGATGTTAGTGATGCTGTAACTCTGTCCTGATGCTTTTGGTGAGGTTACATTCTTCTTGTACCAGGTGTATTTGTCCACAGGTGGGTTGGCATCACTGCTGCAGGTCAGAGTCACTGAACTGCCCTCCACTATTTCACCAGAGGGACTGGCTGACACTGAGGTGTTCCTTGGGCTATCTGGTGTAAAAAAAACAGTTGATTTAAATATGCGTTTACATTTAGAGCTAATATCTTTCACTACAATGTTAATATAGCAAACTAAAGGTTTAAACCCATGTTCTTACATGTGACAGTGAGAGTCTCTTCAGCAGAGGGGAGATCCTCATGGCCTTCTACAGCACAGGAGTATCTGCCTGTATCCTCACTGCTGACTGAGAATAGTCTATAGACAGGAGAGTAGGTGTTGCTGTTTGGTATAGGATGTCCATTCTTATACCAACTGTAGACTGTGATTGGGTCGAGTGTACATTTGGTTCTACATGTCAGTGTGACATTCTCCCTCTCTGACACAGATGTAGGATCCATCTCCAACACAACATCTAGAGTAAAAGGAAACAAATCATTATTCTCCTCCTATATATGTCCTCATATGTGAAGTACTACACTTGTTTTTTTATGTTACATACCACTACATGTCTGTATAACTGCCCTTAATTGCAGTCATTTAATACATTTATTTCGATTTATTTAGCCAGGATAGTCAACTCTGTAATAAATCCACTGTTTTCCAGGAAGTCCTGGCTTCCATAGAATAAATAATAACACAAAATTCTCATTAGCATACAAAAGCATAGTTAAAATCACATTATACACTGAAGTACACATATCATATGCATTAGCATACATACAAAACCACACTCACATTACAGCTATCTACAGTTGAAGTCGGAAGTTTACATACACCTTAGCCAAATACATTTAAACTCAGTTTTTCACAATTCCTGACATTTAATCCTAGTAAAAACTCTCTGTCTTAGGTCAGTTAGGATCACCACTTAATTTTAAGAATGTGAAATGTCAGAATAATAGTAGAGAGTGTTATATTTTCGCTTTTATTTCTTTCATCACATTCCCAGTGGGTCAGAAGTTTACATACGCTCAATTAGTATTTGGTAGCATTACTGTTACATTGTTTAACTTTTGTCAAACGTTTCGTGTAGCCTTCCACAAGCTTCCCACAATAAGTTGGGTGAATTTTGGACCCTTCCTCCTGACAGAGCTGGTGTAACTGAGTCAGGTTTGTAGGCCTCCTTGCTTTTTCAGTTCTGCCCACACATTTTCTAGAGGATTGAGGTCAGGGCTTTGTGATGGCCACTCCAATACCTTGAATTTGTTGTCCTTAAGCTATTTTGCCACGACTTTGGAAGTATGCTTGGGGTCATTGTCCATTTGGAAGACCCATTTGCGACCAAATTTAACTTCCTGACTGATGTCTTGACATGTTGCACAAAGTAGATGTCCTAACCGACTTGTCAAAACTATAGTTTGTTAACAAGTAATTTGGGAGTGGTTGAAAAACTAGTTTTAATGACTCCAGCCTAAGTGTATGTAAACTTTCGACTTAAATTGTATGTGTCATAGATGTGAGATGTGTGACTGATTACCTGTGACAGTCAGGGAGACAGGTGAGCCAGCAAACCTTTCTCCAGATGTTATGAATCTGAACCTGTACCCAGCAGAGTCACTCAATCTCAGGTCTGGGATTCTCAGGGTACAGTCACTCTTCTTATCCCCAAGGTACTCTATATGACCCTCATACCCTGGCACTGAGCTCAGATCTTCAGGATCCTTACCAGACTCCCATTTAGTAAACCAGAAAGCTTTTTTGATCTCATGATAACTGGGATATGTGTAAGAGCAGGATATGTTCACTGTTGACCCCTTCAAGGCACAGATACTCTGGCGGGTGTAAATCACACTCCAACACTTCTGACCTGAAATGCAAGAAGACAACAGAACACCTTATATAAATCTTAAATTACAATATCTACCAGCATACACTGATGTTGTTTATAAAGTAGAAGAAAACTAGTTAAATAGTTGACAGTAGTGAAAACCATAATTATGAAATAATGATCAATATTCATTGATTAATTGACATAATGTCACAGGCATCGTAAGGGACAGACCAAAATGCAGCGGGTATAGTGCTCATCTTTCTTCTTTATTTGAAAGAACACTCAAAACAAAATAAACAGATGATGAAACAGTTCCATAAGGCACACAGGCTATACAGAAAATAACCACCCACAAAGACACAGGAAAAACAGGCTGCCTAAGTATGGCTTCCAATCAGAGACAATGAAAGACACCTGCCTCTGATTGGAAGCCATACTTGGCCACACATAGAAAAAAGAAACATAGAAATAGAAAACTAGAACCAAAAACCCCTAGAACCAAAAATAAAAACACACAAAACAAACAACCCCCTGCCACGCCCTGACCAACTATAATTACAAATGACCCCTTTTACTGGTCAGGACGTGACACATAAGTCTCACAACCTGAAGAAAATTGCATTTATATGAAAAAGTCCAGACTCACACACTGCAGGAGAGTGGAGATCCTCACGGCCTTTTACAGCACAGGAGTAACTGTCTGCATCACTAAAGTAGACTGAGTACAGGCTGGAAGTGTCCTCCTTTACTTTGTGTCCGTTCTTGTACCAGATGTAGGTGGGGTTACCAGTCAGAGTACAGGTGGTGATACAGGTCAGTGTCTTATCCTGATGTCCACCAGTCACCTTCACCTGAAGACCTGGAGAAAAAACAATATCACTGTAAATCTCTTTATCACTGACTTATCACTCTAATACAAAGATGGAAGAAATCCTATGTTATACAGACATAAACACAAACCAAGACAATTTTCCCAATCTAAATGGAATTCAACAGTTTAGCTTTATTGAATGTAACTGTACCTGTGACAGACAGAGTGACTCCAGGACTGCCAATATATTTCCCGTTCTGATCTGTTTTAAATCTGAACTTATACTCAGCTGAGTCTCTCTCTCTCAGGTCTGTGATTATCAGGTTGTGACCATTCTTCTTATCCCCATGATACTCCAGACGACCTGCATACTCTGGGTCCTGACCCAGATCTTCAGGTTCTACACCAGTCCCCCATTTAGTGAACCAGAAGGTTGATGTGACTTTATGACCAATGCGATATGTGTAAGAACAGGTCAGCTTCACTGTTGACCCCTTCAAGGCACAAATACTCTGTGTGGTGTATGTCACACTCCAGCCATTCAGCCACAGAAACACTAAACAGTCACAGAAAACAAGGGAATTACATTAAGTCAAGGTCTATTGGCTCACACTGACAGCATGGTTTGTCCACACTTTGTTGCCATAGTTGCTGATTTGAGTGTGATTGGAAACCAGAGATATCTTTCACACCTCACTGAGTGATGCTTAACTATTTAAAGTGAAGTGGAGACGCCTAACAGAGCACACCAGAATAATAAAATGCAAATGTAATTTTCACATTTTACAAATGTCTGTACATTGACAAACATATCAAGTTATCAATGAGACCATACCTGCTACAGACCAGAGAAAGACCATCAACACACTTCCTGTTGTTCTCAAGGCCATTGTTGCATCTCCCACCCTGCAGTCTTAGAAACATAAACAACAAGTCACTCTATAGCTGGTGAATAACTCCACCTGATACATTGAAGTAGAAACTGTAAATGGGGTACAGGGCCTCATTACTGAAAATGAACCAGGCTCATATTGTGTTGTGTTGTGCTTTATCGTTGTCTATGTGAATACTGTATGTCGGTATTTCTATTGCGTTATGTATGTGTACGTATGTATGTATTGTATGTACAGTACAAGTCAAAAGTTTGGACAGACCTACTCATTCAAGGGTTTTTCTTTATTTTTACTATTTCCTTTTCTTTATTTTTACATTTCAGAATAGTAGTGAAGACATCAAAACTATGAAATAACACAAAGGAATCATGTATTAAGCAAAAAAGTGTTAAACAAATCAAAATATATTTTATATTTGAGATTCTTCAAAGGAGCCACCCTTTCACTTAATGACAGCTTTGCACACTCTTGGCCTTCTCTCAACCAACATCATGAACCTCTCCCCACAGGTGTGATTACTACCTCTGAGGGTTTAGAGCTGGAGGTAGTCACCTCATACAAGTACTTGGGAGTTTGGCTAGACGGTACACTGTCCTTCTCTCAGTACATTTAAAAGCTGCAGGCTAAAGTTAAATCTCGACATGATTTCCTCTATCGTAATCACTCCTCTTTCACCCAAGCTGCCAAACTAACCCTGATTCAGATGACCATCCTACCCATGCTAGATTACAGAGACGTAATTTATAGATCGGCAGGTAAGGGTGCTCTTGAGCGGCTAGATGTTCTTTACCTTTTGGCCATCAGATTTGCTACCAATGCTCCTTATAGGACACATCACTGCGCTCTATACTCTTCTGTAAACTGGTCATCTCTGTATGCCCGTCGCAAGACCCACTGGTTGATGCTTATTTATAAAACCCTCTTAGGCCCCACCCCCTATCTGAGATATCTACTGCAGCCCTCATCTTCCACATACAACATCCGTTCTGTCAGTCGCATTCTGTTAAAGGTCTCCAAAGCACACACATCCCTGGGTCGCTCGTCTTTTCAGTTCGCTGCAGCTAGCGACTGGAACAAGCTGCCAGAAACACTCAAACTGGACAGTTTTAGCTCAATCACTTCATTCAAAGACTCAATCATGGACACTCATACTGACAGTTTTGTCTGCTTTGCGTGATGTATTGTTGTCTCTACCTTCTTGCCCTTTGTACTGTTGTCTGTGCCCAACAATGTTTGTACCCTGTTTTGTGCTGCTACCATGTTGTGTTGCTACCATGTTTTTGTCATGTTGTGTTGCTACCATGCTGTGTTGTAATGTGTTGCTGCCATGCTATGTTGTCGTCTTAGGTCTCTCTTTATGTAGTGTTGTCTCTCTTGTCGTGATGTGTGTTTTGTCCTATATTTTAATTTAATTTATTTGAATTTTAAATCCGAAACCCCCATCCCCGCAGGACGCCTTTTGCCTTTTGGTAGGCCGTCATTGTAAATAAAATACAAATCTTAAATAAACCTCTTAAGGATCCACCCCTTTTTTTCTATTTTAGCCTAAAGTGACATACCTAAATCTAACTGCCTGTAGCTCAGGCCCTGAAGTAAAGATATGCATATTCCTGGTACCATGAGAAAGGAAACACTTTGACGTTTGTGGAAATGTGAAAGGAATGTAGAAGAATATAACACATTAGATCTGGTAAAAACTAATACAAAGAAAAAACCAACTGTTTTTTGTATTTTTTGTACCATCATCTTTGAAATGCAAGAGAAAGGCCAAGACTGCCCAAATGTGCCTACTTTGTTTATTAAAAGTGAATTTGTGGAATTTCTTTCCTTCTTAATGCGTTTGAGCCAATTAGTTGTTTTGTGACAAGGTAGGGGCGGTATACAGAAGATAGCCCTATTTGGTAAAAGACCAAGTCCATATTATGGCAAGAAGAGCTATTTAAGAATGTGTTACATAAAGGTTAGTTTACATTAAAAAAAATATATAAAAAAAAAATGAATAAGCAAAAAGAAACCACAGTCCATCAGTACTTTAAGACATGAAGGTCAGTAAAATGCAAAAACCATCAAGCACTATGATGAAACTGGCTCTCAACGCAGTTTCTCTGGGTCCTCCTGCAAGGTAAGCATTTTGTTTATATTGTTGCAAGTTTACTTTTAATTTGGAATTACCTATCGTGTGGCTGAAATAGCTGAATCCACACATTTGAGGGGGTGTCTACATACTTCTGTATATATAGTGTTTACCAGAGATAAGAGACTGCTGATATTGCAACCACACAACTCAAACGCCGGTTCACCAGTATGAATAGAAATCACAAACTGCTTTTTTTGTTGAATCTGTCGAGAACTGTTGTTTGCTAAATATAATTATCGTTTGTATCTGCCAATTCATTGGCTGTCCAGTATCTAGATGACCTGTCCCCAGAACTTCCTCTGCAGTTCATATTTTTTCCTTTATATGGTTTCCCTGATGTTGCTACTGCAATCAAGCTGTTTTTACCATCCCTGTAACTATCGCTTCTGCAGAGAGATCGTTTTCTAAACTAAAACTCATAAAGAACTACATAAGAAGCATTAGGCTCTCAGTCTGATATGAGCTTTTGAACCCCTGAGTAAGATACACTCATTGCGCTGGCGCCATCGTACCCTTGATCATGTCATTTGTTCACTAATATCCCCCTTGCAGGGGTGTCTGGTACACCAGTGTCACGAACGAGATGATGTTTTCCGTTTTGCTCTATGACCCCCACAAACATCACGGGACTCGTCTGAAGTCCGTGCCGATCTGCAAATTTCAGTCTGTAGCGTCAGAACAGTTTGGGCTACACACTAATATGTGAGCGTAATAAGGTGAGACTCTCACAAACACACATATGTCGTTTGTTTTGTTCTAGGACGCCCACAAGCCTCACAAGACTCGTCTGATGGTAGCCCGGTACCAGTTAAAAATAATCATGGAAGTACTGTATAGAAGTAGTTTAGTGCCAAAAAAAGGGTGCTAAATATGGGTCAGACACTTTAAAACAATCTTTCTTCAGATACATTTTTTGACTATCAGTTTTTCAATGTATGAATCTGTAATTCAATGGGTTTCTATGTGCTAAAAACATTAAGCTCAAAGCCCTGGGTCTGAACCCTGCAATGTGCAACTGGGTCATGGACTTCCTGATGGGTGGCCCTGGTGAAGGTAGGAAACATCACCTCCAATTCACTGATGCTCCACACTGGAGCCCCACAAGGGTGCGTGCTCAGCCCCCTCCTGTACTCCCTGTTCACCCATGACTGCGTGGCCAAGCACGCCTCCAACTCAATCATCAAGTTTGCAGATGACACAACAGTAATAGGCTTGATTACCAACGATGACGAGACAGCCTACAGAGATAAGGTGAGGGCTCTGGGAGCGTGGTGCCTGGAAAAGAACCTCTCACTCAACATCAACAAAACAAAGGACTTCAGGAAACAGGAAATCGTGGACTTCAGGAAACAGCAGAGGGCATACCCCCTTTTCTACATCGACGAGACCGCAGTGGAGAAGGTGGAAAGCTTCAAGTTCCTTGGCGTACACATCACTGATAAACTGAAATGGACCACCCACACAGACAGTGTGGTGAAGAATATGCAACAGAGCCTCTTCAACCTCAGGTGGCTAAAGAAATTTGGCTTGTCACCTAAAACCCTCACAACATTTTACAGATGCCTGGTACTGCACCACCCGCAACCACAAGGCTCTCCGGAGGGTGCTGCGGTCTGCCCAACGCATTGCCAGGGTCAAGCTACCCACCCTCCAGGACACCTATAGCACCCGATGTCACAGGAAGGCCAAAAGGATCATCAAGGACATCAACCACCCAAGCCACTGCCTGTTCACCCCGCTATCATCCAGAAGGCGAGGTCAGTACATGTGCATCAAAGCTGGGACGGAGAGACTGAAAAACATCTTCTATCTTAAAGCCATCAGACTGTTAACCTGTTAGGGCTAGGGGGCAGTATTTACACGGCCGGATAAAAAACGTACCCAATTTAATCTGGTTATTACTACTGTCCAGAAACTAGAATATGCATATAATTATTGGCTTTGGATAGAAAACACCCTAAAGTTTCTAAAACTGTTTGAATGGTGTCTGTGAGTATAACAGAACTCATATGGCAGGCAAAAACCTGAGAAGATTCTGTACAGGAAGTGCCCTCTCTGACCATTCCTTGGGCTTCTTGACTCTTTTTATTGAAAACTTAGGATCTTTGCTGTAACGTGACACTTCCTACGGCTCCCATAGGCTCTCAGAACCCGGGAAAAAGCTGAATGATGTCGAAGCAGACCCTGGCTGAAAAACATTAGCGCCTTTGGTAAGTGGTCTAACAAAGGACAATGAGACTGAGGCGCGTGCACGAGGCGACCCCATGTTTTTATTTTCTCTCTCTTTGTACTAAAACACAGATTCCCGGTCGGAATATTATCGCTTTTTTACGAGAAAAATGGCATAAAAATTGATTTTAAACAGCGGTTGACATGCTTCGAAGTACGGTAATGGAATATTTAGAATTTTTTTGTCACGAAACGCATCGGGCGCGTCACCCTTCTTTACACTTCGGATAGTGTCTTGAACGCACGAACAAAACAGAGGATATTTGAACATAACTATGGATTATTTTGAACCAAACGAAAATGTGTTATTGAAGTAGAAGTCCTGGGAGTGCATTCTGACGAAGAACAGCAAAGGTAATAACATTTTTCTTATAGTAAATCTGACTTTGGTGAGGGCTAAACTTGGTGGGTGTCTAAATAGCTAGCCCTGTGATGCCGGGCTATCTACTTAGAATATTGCAAAATGTTCTTTCACCGAAAAGCTATTTTAAAATCGGACATAGCGAGTGCATAGAGGAGTTCTGTATCTATAATTCTTAAAATAATTGTTATGTTTTTTGTGAACGTTTATCGTGAGTAAACTCACCGGAAGTTTGCGTGTGGTATGCTAGTTCTGAACGTCACATGCTAATGTAAAAAGCAGATTTTTGATATAAATATGAACTTGATTGAACAAAACATGCATGTATTGTATAACATAATGTCCTAGGTGTGTCATCTGATGAAGATCATCAAAGGTTAGTGCTGCATTTAGCTGTGGTTTGGGTTTATGTGACATTATATGCTAGCTTGAAAAATGGGTGTCTGATTATTTCTGGCTGGGTACTCTGCTGACATAATCTAATGTTTTGCTTTCGTTGTAAAGCCTTTTTGAAATCGGACAGTGGGGTTAGATTAACGAGAGTCTTGTCTTTAAAATGGTGTAAAATAGTCATATGTTTGAGAAATTGAAGTAATAGCATTTCTAATGTATTTGAATAACGCGCCACAGGATTCCACTGGCTGTTACGTAGGTGGGACGATTTCGTCCCACCGAGCCCAGAGAGGTTAAACAGCCATCACTAGCACATTAGAGGCTGCTGCCTATAGGCATAGACTAGGAATCAGTGGTCATTTTAAGAAATGGAACACTACTCACTTTAATAATGTTTACATATCTGGTGTTACTCATCTCATACTTATATACTGTATTCTATACTATGGTATCTTAGTCACTGAATAATCTTTACATATCTGGCATTACTCATCTCATGTGTATATACTGCTTTCTATACTATTCTACGGTATCTCATTCACTTAATAATGCTTACATATCTTGCATTAGTTCTCATATGTATAGACTGTTGTACTAAACTATTCACTGTATCTTAGTCCATTCCACTCTGACATCGCTCATCCATATGTATATAGTCTTAATTAATTCATTCCTTCTTAGATGTGTGTGTATTGGGTATATGCTGTGTAATTTGTTAGATATTACTTGTTAGATATTACTGCACTGTCGGAGCTAAAGCACTAGCATTTCGCTACACCCGCAATAACATCTGCTAATCACATGCATGTGACCAATAACATTTGATTTGACAGGAAACCGAAACAATAATGCCTGGGGAAGGAACCAAAAGGAGTGACAGATATAGTGAAGGTAATCAGGGAGGTGATGGAGTCCAGGTGAGTCTGATGAGGCGCGTAATGATGGTGACAGGTGTGCGTAATAATGAGCAGCCTGGTGACCTAGAGCGCCGGAGAGGGAGTATACGTGACAGTACCCCCTCCGTGACACACGGCCCCAGCCGCAGGACAACGGCCAAAGGGACAATCCCGGGGATCAGGAGTGGACCGGTCGCCTCTGCTGAGGTGCGGGAACCTGACGAACCGGCTGGAGTGCGGGAACCTGGTGACCTAGAACGGCGGAGAGGGAGTATACTTGATGGTACCACCTCCTCGACACGCGGCTCCAGCCACAGGACGCCGACCAAAGGGATGATTCCGGGGACCAGGAGTGGACCGGTCGCCTCTGCTGAGGCGCAGATACCTGACAAACCAGGTGAAGCTGGCTGTGGCGTGGGAGCCTGCCAAGCTTTTCTTATTATTATTTTTATTTTTTTACCTTTATTTAAAAAGGCAAGTCAGTTAAGAACAAATTCTTATTTACCATAACGGCCTAGGAACAGTGGGTTAACTGCCTTGTTCAGTGGCAGATTTTTACCATGTCAACTCAGGGATTTGATCTAGCAACCTTGTGATGACTGGCCCAATGCTCTAACCATTAGGCTACCTGCCGCCCCAAGTCTTGTTAAGAAGCCTACCGAGTCTTGTTAACCTGGTGAGCTAGCTAAGGCATGAAAGCCTGACGAGCTAACTGAGGCATCCTCGGTAGCCTCGGCAACAGACATTTGTCCAGCCAAACAAGTACTGTGACCCTGACGAGCCGGCTGAGGCATCCTCAGTTGCTCCGGCAGCGGCACCCGGACCCGACCTCACCTTCCAACACCAAAAACACTCCCTCATGCTTCCCTTAGTTGAGGCGTTATTCTGTAACGGGAGTCGGGAAGCAAGTACAGGGAGTGAATATTTAATAAATAAACAAAACATTATACAAAACATTATACAAAACAAGAAACATGAACAAGACATGAAACTGAAACAGAAACAATAACGCCTGAGGAAGGAATCAAAGGGAGTGACAGATATAGGGAAGGTAATCAGGGAGGTGATTGAGTCCAGGTGAGTCTGATGAGGCGCTGGTGCGCATAACGACGGTGACAGGTGTGCGTAATAATGAGCAGCCTGGTGACCTAGAGCGCCGGAGAGGGAGTATACGTGACAATTTTTCTAAAGCTGTTTTATCTCAGAACCCCAAATATAGGATGATAAATGTTCCATCCTCTATGGTCCGTCAAGCTGTACAGCAGCCTAAAGACCACCAGGTTCAATGATAGTTTCCATCCCCAAGCTGTGAGGCAAAACCGCAAGTGACTCACACACATACGCACACGGCTAGACTTTGACTGTAGCTTCAGCCTGCAATACTGTATGAATGGTGAGGTCATTTGTCAGTCAGCATTTCAATGTATTTTTATACACAGATAAACTGAACCTTGGCTTGAACCTTGACCCTATTGAATTAAGGGACCGGGACCTTTTGGCAGAAACGCATCTTTGTATTACTGGCATACTCTACTATACTGATACATTTTTTATCATACAATTGAATAAACTGAACTAAACTAAACACATGAAACCACAGTCCAGGGTCAATATTCACAAAGTGTCTCAGAGTAGGAGAGCTGATCTGGGATCAGTTTAGCCTTTTAGATTATATGGAGGGGGGAGTTTTTTTTGTGTGTGTGTGTGGTGTTCATGTTTTCTGGTGTGTGGTGTTCATCTCTGATGGACCCACAACATTATAGGGTTTTTAAAATCAATACAGCCATAACAATTTACATACAAATATTTAATACTTAGATGTTGACTTATATCAATTACAAGCAATTTAGACAGCGTACATGGTTAATATTTGTCATTTACCTCTGCTAGACAGCATTTATCAATAAAAGCGCTATTCTTTTTTTCTCATAAAATTTGATTTTTGTCAACAAAAATCTATTATAATCAAGACATGGGTGGAATAAATTATGTTAATCTTGAACAAATATAAATGAAACAAGGTTTTCATCACTATTGATGTTTATTGCTTTGAACTGAACAACTTGGAAGGACAAACGATAAATGAGCCCCATTGAACACAAATTAAGGCCAGTCTACACACCACATGAGGTACAGAGTTTCACTGTGTGTATATTGCAAATGTATTTCATGCATATGTACTGTGTCTTCCTGTCTTTCTTTGGTCCACACACATCGCAGCGCTTCTTCTGTTTTCTTTTTATTTAACCTAGAATGATGAAAACACTTAGTTCAGGAATTTTACTAACATCTCACTCACTCACTCACTCACTCACTCACTCACTCACTCACTCACTCACTCACTCACTCACTCACTCACTCACTCACATATATAGTTAGCACAGGGCAATGTAGGAGAGTCAGACACACAAATGCAACATCACTCACACTTACTTCCAGTATTGGAGTTGTTGGTTCTGTGGGTCGGCCGGATGGGGCACCAGCATCCTCCTCCTGAATCCTCCCCACGATGGCTGCAAAAGCTGGGGTCTTTGGGATATGTTGCATCCTTTGGTTTAGAGGTTTTTCCAATGCCTTGCCCTGCTCCTCGAGAAAGAGCCGTCACCTCTGGAGCTTCCCTCTGTTCCAATCTGGGTTCAACGCCATCCAGATGACAAACGCATTGTACGCCAAGATGTCCAAGACATTGAAAAATATCACAAGTAACCAGTGTAGGGCTTTTCTTTTGCAGCTGTCACCAGCTTGTCTAAATTGTCTACCCCTCCTTTTGTGGCATTGTAATCCAATATAATGTCTGTTTTTCGATGTTCCTGGCCACAGATTCTACCATCCATATGTATCGTACTCATGAGTACAACATTTTTGTCTTTCTTCGGGACGCAGAACACTAGGGACATGTCGGCCATGAACACAAACTTAGAGGAATTTATAGGCCTGTTCCATGTATTCAACAGCTGAGGTGGGAGCTCTGGCTTGTTTATTTATACTGTTCCTACCATCGTCAGCTTCCCCTTGAGGAGCTCCTGTCCCAGCTTGTGTCAAGTAAAAAAGTTATTGCATGTGATGTTGTGGCCACGAAGTCCCTGTGTCACATCCAGGACAACCCGCATCTCTTGGTTCTTCTCAGGGGATCCTTCATCTGGCTTCCCCATATACACTTGCAAGTTCCACACATATGCAGAAGCAGCATCACAGACAGCCCAGATCTTGATTCCATATTTTATGGGTTTAAACGGTATGTACTGCCTGAAGGGGCAGCGGCACCTAAATGGCATAAGCTGCTCATCAACAGTAACATTGGGCCGTGGGTTGTAAAACAGGGGAAGGCGGTCCACCCACTTGTCCCACACTGACCTGATTGCAGCTAGCTTGTCTCTTTGCCGCCGAGCTGGTCTGGTGTCTCGGTTATCGAAGCAGATAATCCTGGCAACAATGTGGAAGTTTTCCAGAGACATTGTTGGACTGAAAATGTATCTCTCAGTTTTTGCATCCCACAGGGATTCTGTGGATTCCCCAATGGATGTGAAAAAACCAGCAAGGATAAGAACCCCAAAGTATGTATGTAAATGAGTTTGGTCCATCTCCTTCCATCTCTCTCCAAAAACACACCTTCCCTCCAAATTAGTGCAGTCCAGAATGATTTTCTGCATGGTGTCTGGGATGAACAGTTCAAAAGAAGACTTTATGTCCTACACATGAGTAACTGCCATCCACCTCGGCCCTGGTTGCATCCTTATCACATTGGCAGCCATGTGGGGTGGCTCATTCCTTGTGCAAGAAGACCATTCAATTTCACAATTGTTTGACATCCATATTTCTTCTACTGCAGGCTGCTGATGAGCTGGTTGCTGACGGGCTGGGGCTGGTTGCTGACGGGCTGGTCCTGTGGCTGGCTGCTGACGGGCTGGTCCTGTGGCTGGCTGCTGACGGGCTGGTCCTGGGGCTGGCTGCTGACGGGCTGGGGCTGGCTGCTGACGGGCTGGTCCTGTGGCTGGCTGCTGACGGGCTGGTCCTGTGGCTGGCTGCTGACGGGCTGGTCCTGGGGCTGGTTGCTGACGGGCTGGTCCTGGGGCTGGCTGCTGACGGGCTGGTCCTGTGGCTGGCTGCTGACGGGCTGGTCCTGTGGCTGGCTGATGGTCAATCTCAACCTCTTCTTCCAACTCACTATCAGACTCTGAATTGACAGAGACATGATCCTCATATTCTGAAAATTCTTCATCTTCCAAAGTGGAAGACGCTCCTTCCACACTAGCTTCTCTCTCTGCAAAAAAAATGTCTATGGCCCTCTGAGCAGAGATTATTTTGCTATACTGATTGATTGTAAGCAGCCACACATGCAAAGCTATTTATTTATTGTGGCCCTCCCCCAATTTGCACCTGGCTGGGGTAGAGTGAGGGAAAATACTATATATTTTTTTTACAATTTATCATAATAATGTATTGAAATAATGTGTTGTTATAACATTGTGCAGGTTCCTGCAAGACACTGTAGTTTCACACACTACAAAGGGTAAAGAGTGCAACAAAAGTGGGAGACATGCAGACAGGCAGGGAGACAGACAGGTTCTTGGTGCTATGTTGAAACAGCAGGCCCGGAGATGAGGAAGACAGAGTGCAGGCACACAGAAAACCTTTTTGTTTCATTTTTACTTGTTTTCACCTACAGTGGACCTGAACACCACATATGTAATATAAATATGTAGGGGGGTACAGTGGACCTGAACACCACATATGTAATATAAATATGTAGGGGGGTCCAGTGGACCTGAACACCACATATGTAATATAAATGTGTAGGGGGTGCACAGTGGACCTGAACACCACATATGTAATATACATGTGTAGGGGGGTCCAGTGGACCTGAACACCACATATGTAATATACATGTGTAGGGGGTGCACAGTGTGCACTCAATGAAAATGTGTTATTTTACATGTTCTTCACAGAAAATCATCACACAAGCTTTAAAGGGTAGAGGAGTTTAATATTGCACATAGATTGTGGCTTCTATCAATGTAATTGTCTGCATTATTTCCAATCCCCCATATATATATATATATATATATATATATATATATATATATATATATATATTTAAAAAAAATGTAAATATATATATATATTCATATTATATACTGCTCCAAAAAATTAAGGGAACACTTAAACAACACAATGTAACTCCAAGTCAATCACACTTCTGTGAAATCAAACTGTCCACTTAGGAAGCCACACTGATTGACTATAAATTTCACATGCTGTTGTGCAAATGAAATAGACAACCGGTGGAAATTATAGGCAATTAGCAAGACACACCCAATAAAGGAGTGGTTCGGCAGGTGGTGACCACAGACCACTTCTCAGTTCCTATGCTTCCTGGCTGATGTTTTGGTCACTTTTGAATGCTGGCGGTGCTTTCACTCTAGTGGTAGCATGAGACGGAGTCTACAACCCACACAAGTGGCTCAGGTAGTGCAGCTCATCAGGATGGCACATCAATGCGAGCTGTGGCAAGAAGGTTTGCTGTGTCTGTCAGCGTAGTGTCCAGAGCATGGAGGCGCTACCAGGAGACAGGCCAGTACATCAGGAGACGTGGAGGAGGCCGTAGGAGGGCAACAACCCAGCAGCAGGACCGCTACCTCCGCCTTTGTGCAAGGAGGAGCAGGAGGAGCACTGCCAGAGCCCTGCAAAATGACATCCAGCAGGCCACAAATGTGCATGTGTCTGCTCAAACGGTCAGAAAACGACTCCATGAGGGTGGTATGAGGGCCCCGACGTCCACCAGGTGGGGGTTGTGCTTACAGCCCAACACCGTGCAGGACGTTTGGCATTTGCCAGAGAACACCAAGATTGGCAAATTCGCCACTGGCGCCCTGTGCTCTTCACAAATGAAAGCAGGTTCACACTGAGCACATGTGACAGACGTGGACAGAGTCTGGAGACGCCGTGGAGAACGTTCTGCTGCCTCCAACATCCTCCAGCAGACCGGTTTGGCGGGGTGGGTCAGTCCATGGTGTGGGGGTGGCATTTCTTTGAGGGGCCGCACAGCCTCCATGTGCTTGCCAGAGGTAGCCTGACGCCATTAGGTACCGAGAGATGAGATCTCAGACCCCTTGTTGAGTTCATATGCTGGTGCGTTGGCCCTGGGTTCCTCCTAATGCAAGACAATGCTAGACCTCATGTGGCCTGGAGTGTGTCAGCAGTTCCTGCAAGAGGAAGGCATGATGCTTATGGACTGGCCCACCCGTTCCCCAGACCTGAATCCAATTGAGCACATCTGGGACATCATGTCTCGCTCCATCCACCAACGCCACGTTGCACCACAGACTGTCCAGGAGTTGACGGATGCTTTAGTCCAGGTCTGGGAGGAGATCCCTCAGGAGACCATCCTCCACCTCATCAGGAGCATGCCAAGGCATTGTAGGGAGGTCATACAGGCACGTGGAGGCCACACACACTACTGAGCCTCAATTTGACTTGTTTTAAGGACATTACATCAAAGTTGGATCAGCCTGTAGTGTGGTTTTCCACTTTAATTTTGAGTGTGACTCCAAATCCAGACCTCCATGGGTTGATAAATTGGATTTCCATTGATTATTTTTGTGTGATTTTGTTGTCAGCACATTCAACTATGTAAAGAAAAAATAATTTAATAAGATTATTTCATTCATTCAGATCTAGGATGTGTTATTTTAGTGTTCCCTTTATTTTTTTGAGCAGTGTATATTTAAACATTTAAATATATTTTTATTCTTTATCATTTTCTCCTAACGCTTCCACCCCTCCCCTAATTGAAGTAAGCCAATGGACAACAATTCTTAGTTCAGCACTCCTACTGTGAGACTCTTATGAATACTGGCCCTGATGTAACAACCAAACACAGGTCAAAACATAACAAAAAGTAAAGGATACAGTAAGTCTACCCTCAAATATCGATAAGTTACAACAACAAAAAACACAACCAAAAAACTATATTTCAAGATATCGCCAAGCGTACTTATAGAGTGAAGTGAAGGGGAGGGGTCTTGTACTGTGAGCCAAGTTACTGTCAGTTAGTGTGAATTCTGTGGTTGACACATATTTTAGTCATTAAGATGCATGATGACCAGACCAGCATGTCTGAAAAGGGATATCACTGTATTTCAATAGAAATTGTGCAACAGACTGCATATCTATTGGCCTTTCTTTTTGAGGAGTGGGACTACATTTCTTTTATTAGCTAAATGTGTCATATTTTCAATGTGATATTTTGACTACACAAAGAACCATTTAAACAATGTGTCGACTACAGAAGGCTTGGTGCGGTTACAAGGTGATTTGTGACACACGCTCACACACACATACACACACAGGCCCATTAGTTCCAGTTAAAGAAAATCTTAACCCTACAGCATACAATGACATTCTATATGATTCTGTGGTTCCAACTTTGTGGCAACAGTTTGGGGAAGGCCCTTTCCTGTTTCAGCATGACAATCCCCCTGTGCACAAAGCAAGGTCCATACATAAATGGTTTGTCGAGATTGGTGTGGGAGAAGTGTACTTTGCTGTACAGAGCGCTGACATCACCCCATCGAACACCTTTGGGATGAATTGAAATGCTGACTGCAAGCCAGGCCTAATCGCCCAACCTCGGTCCTCGACCTCACTAATCGTCTTGTGGCTGAATGTAAGCAAGTCACACAGCAATGTTCCAAAATCTACTGGAAAGCCTTCTCAAAAGAGTGTAGGCTGTTATAGCAGGGACCTACTTCATATTAATGCTCATGATTTTGGAATGAGATATTCGACGAGCAGATGTCCACATACTTTTGGTCATGTAGTGTAGGTACCCTGTACACACACAGAGCATCTGTAGTGAAGGCCCATAAAGCCCATAGAGTCTGCATCAAAGTCTAGAGAGCTGGTTGTTATGGATGTAGAAACGTTTAAAACACCACATCCTACACAGTATAGATGTCAACCCTACTCCCTATCAGTCTGGTCCTGCAGGGCCCTCAGATAAATCCACTATGTCATTCCACACACATGGGCGCGAACACAAACACACACACCTGCAGTGTTACAATGTTTGTTTGCATGTCTTTTTACCCTGGTTATTCATTTCATCCCTAAGTAGATCAACACTCCTACACTGAGACACTTTATGAATACTGACCCTGATGTAACAACCAAAACACAGGTCAAAACATAACAAGAAGTAAATGATACATTACCCTCAAGAATATGTCTAATGAATAAATACAAATAACCAGAAACTATATTTCCAGATATTATCAAGAGTACTTACAGAGTGAAGTGAAGGGGAGAGGTCTTGTACAGTGAGTCAACTGACTGGTAGTGAGTGGGAGCTGTCATTTATGTGGTTTTATGTGATTGAGACATATTTAAAGTAGTCAGGGCAAAAGTAGCTGATACAGAACTGTCCTTTCTTCCTCTTTAATACATTAACATGCATGACGTAGAGACCAGTGTGTCAGAGAGGAAGTTTACTGTATTAGAGTGGGCCCTACATTTCCACTTTCTATTCAATACAGAACCATGTTAACAATATGTTGACTATTCTATTTGGAATGTTTATAATATCTTAGAATGTGTTGCCTTGTCCCTCTGAGTTCTACATGGAACAGGTCAAAGTTTCATTTACATTTGGTCAGTTCCATGATGTCATTCATTCTATTCTACAAACACATTCAATTTACACTCCTCATCAGCTGCATCAAAGTGGTACTGAAGGTTCCAGTGTTCTAGACTAGAGTTCTCCCTACTGGCATCTCAACATTACTGCACCATCCTAATAATAATGTCCTCAATAATGTTGGACTAATAACAACATTACAAACTGACAATACATCAGATAGAATGGTGAAACACAACACTGGCTACTTGACAAAGTCACATTTAATCACAAACACTGATGTCTGTAGTAGTACAACATGCCACTATCATATTACGTCCATATGCTGTATAGACTAATGTAGCCTGTTATCCATATATAGTCGAATGTAGCCTGTTATCCATATATAGTCTAATGTAGCCTGTTATCCATATATAGTCTAATGTAGCCTGTTATCCATATATAGTCTAATGTAGCCTGTTATCCATATATAGTCTAATGTAGCCTGTTATCCATATATAGTCTAATGTAGCCTGTTATCCATATATAGTCTAATGTAGCCTGTTATCCATATATAGTCTAATGTAGCCTGTTATCTATATATAGTCTAATGTAGCCTGTTATCCATATATAGTCTAATGTAGCCTGTTATCCATATAGTCTAATGTAGCCTGTTATCCATATATAGTCTAATGTAGCCTGTTATCCATATATAGTCTAATGTAGCCTGTTATCCATATATAGTCTAATGTAGCCTGTTGTCCATATATAGTCTAATGTAGCCTGTTGTCCATATATAGTCTAATGTAGCCTGTTGTACATATATAGTCTAATGTAGCCTGTTGTACATATACTATTCTGTGAATATAAAGTGCTAATGAAGGACATTCAGTATAATGTCCATATAAATAACTATGATATGGTTCAGGCTGTAGAGGTCTATGGATGACAGGAAGGTGATGCTGAGTCAGTTCATCTAATCCAACAAAACTTACTTGCAGTGCAGAGAAATAAGAAGTATCCTACTGAAAGTGAATTCTGGTGTTGACACATTTTAAAAGTAGCCTAAATGGGCGTTAAGACATTAACATGCATAAACAGCATGTCAGAAAAGGGTAACATTTCTTTTGAGGAGTGGTCCTACATTTTTTAAAGAGGCAAAATGTGACCCATTCCCATCACTCCTCATCAGCTGCATCAAAGTGGTACAGAAGGTTCCAGTGTTCTAGAGTAGAGCTCTCCCTACTGGCATCTCAACATTACTGCAGCCTCCATTCCTCATATGATGTACTCATTCATTGGGGAAGTAATAAGAATACATTGAATGGAGGGTGTTCCTTCATTCCAGCCAATACAATGTCTCTATCCTCCTGTATCTCTGCCCACCAGCCTCCTCTGTTGTACAGTACTGGTAGTAGCTTTATCAAGCAGAGGCATTAATGAACATCACCACAGCCTGCTGTATTGACTGTGTGGACTATTGTAGTCTGCTGTCCATAAATAATGCCATTATCAGACTCAACAATCCGAAGCAATTTACAGTCATCTGCATACATTTTACATATGGGTGGTCCTGGTAACCAAACCCATTACGTTGCAGATGCCATGTTCTACCAACTGAGCTACAGAGAACAATATTCTGTATAGTCTAATGTTTCACATGTTTCTCACTGTGTCTCATGTTAATACTACTCCTAAACACAACCCACCATCACTGTGTCTCATGTTAATACTACTCCTAAACACAACCCACCATCACTGTGTGTCATGTTTATACTACTCCTAAACACAACCCACCTTCACTGTGTGTCATGTTAATACTACTCCTAAACACAACCCACCATCACTGTGTGTCATGTTTATACTACTCCTAAACACAACCCACCATCACTGTGTCTCATGTTAATACTACTCCTAAACACAACCCACCATCACTGTGTCTCATGTTAATACTACTCCTAACACAACCCACCATCACTGTGTCTCATGTTAATACTACTCCTAAACACAACCCACCATCACTGTGTCTCATGTTAATACTACTCCTAAACACAACCCACCATCACTGTGTCTCATGTTAATACTACTCCTAAACACAACCCACCATCACTGTGTCTCATGTTTATACTCTCCTAAACACAACCCACCATCACTGTGTCTCATGTTAATACTACTCCTAAACACAACCCACCATCACTGTGTCTCATGTTAATACTACTCCTAAACACAACCCACCTTCACTGTGTCTCATGTTAATACTACTCCTAAACACAACCCACCGTCACTGTCTCATGTTAATACTACTCCTAAAACAACCCACCATCACTGTGTATCATGTTAATACTACTCCTAAAGCTCATACGAAGCATCCATTCAATCACTCTTACTTTATGCCATTTTCAAAATGTCTCCACAACAATCTATTGCTCTCAGAGCTCTAAAAAAGCATGCACAAGTCTTCATGTAAAACCACATGTACAACGTACATCCCATCTTTTGTAGCATAAGATATAGTTCAGTATTTGTCAAGGGTGCCAATAATTTTGGTCGTGACTGTATGTGCCACAATCCGATTAATATGTAAAAATACATTTACACTCACACCACAGAAACAGACACATAACCCACACACACACAGTTATACTGACCCTGTTTTACTTTGACAGTGAACTTGACCCTATTGAATGGAGATCTGGGTATTACTGGCATACTCTACTGATCATGTTTTGAACATGTAATTGAATAAACTGAACTAAACTAAACACATGAAACCACAGTCCAGGATCAGTATTCACAAAGTGTATCAGAGTAGGAGAGCTGATCTGGGATCAGTTTAGCCTTTTAGATCATAATGAAATGGACCGTCTGAGACACTTTATGAATACAGGCCCTGATGTAACAACCAAAACACAGTTCAAAATAAACCAACACGTACAAAGATACAGGAAGTCATGTGATGTATGGCTAAAAACATCAAAACTAAAACTATATTCCAAGATATCGTCAAGTGTACTTACAGAGTGAAGTGAAGGGGAGAGGTCTTGTACAGTTAGTCAACTTACTGTCACTGCGTGGGAACAAGAAGTAGTCTACTGTAAGTATTAGTAAACAGGCGTAGCCTAAGTGTGAGTTCTGTGGTTGACACATTTAAAGTAGCCTAGTCAGGTCATTAACATGCAGAACAGCATGTCACATAAGGGATGTTACTGTATCTAAATAGAAAATGGTCTAAAGTCAGCATACTGTAGTTGCATTTCTTTATTTGAGGAGTGGGCCTACATGTTTTACAAGAGAAAATGTGACCCATTCCCATCCCTCCACATCAGCTGGTACTGAAGGTTCCAGAACAGATGAAAGGGATATCTTTGGTTCCAGTGTTCTAGACTAGAGCTCTCCCTACTGACATCTCAACATTACTGCAGCTTCCAGGCTTCATATGTCCCTAGAGTCTGATGAAATATACAAATAGAAGGTAGAAATGTCAAAAATATATATAGAATAAAACAGTCACGCACGTAAAAATACTGTGTTATTGGGACTTAATGTTGAACTGGCGTTTGAATTGAGCGAATTAGTGAGCTCAGCTAGCTAGTTAGCTTCATGAAGCTGCTGTTATTCAGCGATAAGAAAGCATTTTTGTGCATCACACAGCTACTCTGAATGGACTGGATTGTGAACAATACGATGCGCTGCCACTGAATTACAGCAAGACCCCATAGTTAGCTAGTGAGCTAGCTAGTTAGCTCACGTTTAGCTATCAACATTAGCTAGCTAAATACAACAGACAACAGTGAGCTGTCATTATGCCAAGGCCAAGGCAAGCTGCTCTGAATTTCCAGTGTGTGCTTGTGTGAAAGAGATCTCTTCAGCTCACTGATCTTCAGAACAATGGACCCAAAGTGAACCCTGACATGCATATAGCTAAGTCTGTCTGTCTGTCTGGGATTATTGTGTCCCATTGTGTCTGCATGATGCGTTTTTTTTAAATGACAATGATTAATCGTTCATGTAATTGGTTATTGCTGCTTCGTTATCTTTTTTTGGGGGGATTTTTAAAATATAATTTTTTACTATTTTCTTATTAAAAACAACTGCATTGTTAGTTAAGAGCTAATAAGGGCTTGTCATTAACCTTTTTACAGTAAGGTCTACAGCTGTTGTATTTGGAGCATGTGATTTGATTTGGACAATTTGATTTGATTTGTGTGTTTAGGTACTGGACATTGCTCCCTCTGACACCGGGTTTCTGAACCTCTAAAAGTCTGAGCCGTTTGGTGGGGGGGGGGGGTTCTACTAGCTGACAAATGGAATTGTTTTAAGGTGGTCATACCATGGATTATTTAGCTATTTGATTTTGAATTGTAGTACCCCTTTAGGTAAAAAAATAAAATACTTAAAAATGATTTGATAAAATATAGAATTTGTCCTTTACTGCTATAGCCCATATAAACATTGAATAACACATTCATAAATGGCAAAAAAAGACAGTGACAAAATGTCTAATAAGAACTAAAGTGTCCTATATCTAGGAGATATAACAAAGATCAGGACACTATATATTGAAAAGGATGTGAACACCCCTTCAAATTAGTGGATTAGGCTATAACACCCGTTGCTGACAGATGTATAAAATCGAGCAATCGCCATAAACAAACATTGGCAGTAGAATGGCCGTACTGAAGAGCTCAGTTACTTTCAACATGGCACCTTCATAGGATGCCACCTTTACAACAAGTCAGTTTGTAAAATGTCTGCCCTGCTAGAGCTGCCCTGGTCAACTGTGCTGTTATTATGAAGTGGTAACGTCTAGGAGCAACAACGGCTCAGCCGCGAAGTGGTAGGCCACACAAGACGGACCACCGAGTGCTGAAGTACCTAGCATGTAAAAAAAAATGTGTGTCCTCGGCTGCAACACTCACTACCGAATTCCGAACTGCTGCTGGAAGCAAAATGAGCTTCATGAAATGGAATTCCATGGTCGAGCAGCCGCACACAAGCTTAACATCACCATGTGCAATGCCAAGCGTCGGCTGGAGTAGTGTAAAGCTTGGAAACGCGTTCTCTGGAGTGATGAATCACTCTTCACCATCTGGCAGTCAGACGGATTAATCTGGGTTTGGCAGGGATCTTTTTCATGGTTCAGGCTAGATCCCTTAGTTCCAGTGAAGAGAGATCTTAACTTTAATGATATTCTATACGATTCTGTGCTTCCAACTTTGTGGCAATAGTTTGGGGAAGACACTTTCCTGTTTCAGCATGACAATGCCCCCGTGTACAAAGCAAGGTCAATACAGAAATGGTTTGTCAAGATCAGTGTGGAAGATCTTGAATGGCCTGCACAGAGCCCAGACCTCAACCCCATCAAAAACCTTTGGGATGAATTGGAACACCGACTGCAAGCCAGGCCTAATCGCCCAACATCAGTGCCCAACCTCACTAATACTCTTGTGGCTGAATGAAAACAATTCCCCTCAGAAATGTTCCAACATCTAGTGGAAAGCCTTCCCAGAAGAGAGGAGGTTGTTAAAGTAGCAATGCACAACACATCAGCTGTATGTGACCAGGCAAAAAAATATTTCCAAGCCAAACCACTACACACACCCTATATCATTGTCACCATATTAGCTAAAGTAACGTCATAGTCAGAATAGCTAATAGAACTAAAGCGTTAGTAAACCCGCTATAATCATGAGGTAGCGTTACAGTTTACAGTCAGTAGTAAGCAGTTACACCGGCGAGCCCCGGTGGCAATAAATTAGTAAAACCAAAGCTTACCTTGACTTGGAAGACTTCCAGTGTTGTGTTAGATAGTCATAGCCAGCTAGCTAACATAGCATCCCTCTGTTTGAGCAGGGTGTTTGAGTAGGCTAAACTAGATAGCTGCATTTGCTAGCTAAGTAAGTGAAAGTGAAAACCAAATACAAAATCTCTATCTCGCTCTTGCTTCTTCTTCATTTTGGAAGTACTGTGTTTGTTCAAAACTGTTCAACTATTGTCTTTCTCTCTCTTTGAGTCAACTACTCACCACATTGTGTGCACTGCAGTGATATTTATCTGTAGCTTATGCTTTCAGTACTAGATTCATTCTCTGATTCTCGGATTGGGTGTACAACATGTGTCACGTTCACTGTCCTCAAACTCCCTGTCATAAATAAACCAAGGCGCAGCGTGCCGGTAATTCCACATGCTTTATTTTACGTGAAACTGAACAAAACGATAAACAGAAATGACAGTGACGCAACTGAGGCGCACACAAAACACTCACAGAAAGAATAATTACCCACAACTACAGGTGGGGAAAAGGCTGCCTAAGTATGATTCCTAATCAGAGACAACGATAGACAGCTGCCTCTGATTAGGAACCATACTCGGCCAAACACAAAGAAATACATGACATAGATTGCCCACCCCACATCACACCCTGACCTAACCAAAATAGAGGAAATAAAACACCTCTCTCAGGTCAGGGCGTGACAGTATCCGCACCGTTCATCCGTTCATCCGCACCGTTTCACCCACCCTGAGCTCAGGTAAGTATTTTGCTGATTTGTCATAGATAAACTTGGAGACCTGTCTTCTGTGACGGAGCTTCACCTGTCACCACACACGTCTGTCACCACACATGGCTCCAGGAAAGTGCTGGCTACTGGCAGAGCTGCTTTTAAGCGCCGTGCCATGAGGCGCTTGTCCGGGCTGCTATCCATGCCTTCTGTCGGGGTATTGCGCCACTGCAGGATTGCTTTCCAGGCATCTTTGCCCTCTCGCAGAGCTTTTTTGCAGAGGTTCTTTGCGATTTTGACTGCGGACTCCGCCTTCCCATTAGCTTTTGGGTGTCGTGGTGATGAAGTGACGTGCTCGAATTCCCATTCTGCAGCAAATTTTCGGAACTCAACTCCGGAGAATTGGGGTCCATTGTCTGAAATTACCCTATCTGGCTGGCCATAGCGGCAAACTGAGCCTTGCAGCGTTTGATCGTTGTCTCTGCTGAGAGGTCGGGGAGGAGGTCAATCTCCCAGAAGTCTGAGTAATGATCGACTACCAGCAGAAAGTCTTTGCCACTGTGCTGGAAGAGATCTAGACTTACTATCTGCCAGGGGCGCATCGGTAGCACGTGGGACATCATCGTCTCTCTCTGTTGCTCAATGGCATATTCATTGCAGATTGTGCATTTACTGACATAGTCTTTGATTTCAGTGTGTCACGTGCTTGTCTGTAACAGGCCTCACCTCCTATGTGACTTGAGTGCACGTGCGCCAACATCTCAAGGCGCAGAGACCGGGGAATAACGACTCTCTGACCCTTGAATATTACTCCGTTTTGAACACTGAGCTCCTCTTTGACTGGCCAATAATCTCTGACGGCTAAAGCAGTTTCTTCCTTGCAGTCGGGCCAGCCCATCAGAATCACAGACCTCAATGCCTGGAGTTGCTCATCCCTGTCTGTGTGCTGTCTGATTTGTATAAGGCGCTGGTCCGTGACATTGAGGTAGTCAGCCTGGTTGATGTGTTCAACATCCACTTGCTCTGTTTGTAAGCTGCACACTGCGTGTCGTTCATGCATGGAGCGTGTGTGAGTGCCTGATGCAGTAGCCCTGCTGAGCGTGTCACTCACATACATCTCTGGCCCTGGCTTATACACCACCTTGAGGTTGTAGTTTTGTAGGGCCAGTAGCATGCTCTGCAGTCGTTTCGGGGCATTCAGGAGAGGCTTGCTGAATATAGCAATAAGGGGCTTGTGATCTGTCTCTGTGGTAATATTGTCGCGCCCGTACAGGTAGTGCTGGAAGCATTGGCATGCAAACACAATGCTGAGGCACTCCTTCTCTATCTGGGCATAGTTCTGCTCTGTTGGGGTGAGTGCCCTAGAGGCAAATGCCACAGGCTGGCCCTCCTGCATGAGGCAACAGCCAAGTCCATACTGGCTTGAGTCACTCTGAATCGTGACAGGTTTTGACACATCGTAGTATCGCAGTACAGGTGTCTGGGTGACCAGTTGTTTTATTTCCCTCACCGCTGCGTCATGTTTTGGGAGCCAATGCCAGATGGTGTCCTTGTCCATGAGCCTCCTTAGTGGCTCACACACTTCAGAGAACCGCGGTAGCAACTTGGCCAGGTAGGTGACGGATCCGACGAAGTGCTGCACTCCCTTCACGTCAGATGGGTGGGGCATTTCCAAGACAGCCTTCACTTTTTCAGGATCAGCCTTCAATCCGGTGGAGGACAAGATGTGCCCATGAAAGCGGACCTCTGGCACTTTAAACTGAAGCTTTTTTATGCTTAGCCTTAGCTTGACCTGTCTACATCTGACCATCAGGGCCAGCAGCTTGGCGTCATGGTCACATTCTGCCTCCTCATCACTGTCCCCACAGCCGACTACGAGGATGTCATCTGCTATGGGTTCCACGCCACTGAGTCCCATCAACAGCTCATGCTGTTTCCGCTGATACACCTCTGGAGCCACGGAGACACCAAACGGGAGCTTCAACCACCTCTTCCTGCCCCAGGGTGTCCAAAAGGTGGGCATGTAGCTGCTGGGCTCGTCGAGCTTGCACTGCAGGAAAGCATCTCTGGCGTCCACGAGCGTGAAGACTCTGGCCTTTGGGAGCTTGTAAAGAACATCCTCCAACGTGGGCATAATGTAATGTGAGCGTCGCAGAGCCCGGATGAGGTGTTTAGGATCAATGCATATCCGTAGCTTGTCTGGTTTCTTGATGATGACCATATTACTTATCCAGTCTGTAGGCTCGGTGACGGATATCATGTGGCCATCTGCTTCGTATTTGTCAAGCTGAGCCTTTGTAGCTGCTTTCATGGCCACTGGTACATTGCGGGGTGCACACTGGACACGCGGGATTGCTGCGTCCAACTCAAAGTGGACTTCGTCGGGAACTGACTCGACCGGTGCGTTGAAGACATCATGGTACTTGCTTAGGAGTGTCTCCTTGCTCAGGGGCCCAGCCTGGACTTTGTCTATAATGTTAAGATCAGCTGGGATGGTGAAGTTAATAAGCCCAAGGCGCTCGCATGTAGAACCTGACAGTAATGGCTGTTGACTAGCCTCAACTATTTCAAACTCAAGGGTGTGTTTCTGGCCACGTAAAACACACTCTGTCACAAACAGGCCTAAAGAGGTCATGAACTGGCCTGAATACAGTTTCAGCTTGGTGCTACTCTGTGTGAGTTTGTCTCTGGGCGCGAGCCTCCTTTTATCTTTAAGGCTCATAACGTTACATGTGGCCCCTGAATCTAGCTGGCATTGCTGTGGTTTATTATTAAGTAGCAGAGTGACAAACCACTTTTGTCCTTTTGCCCTCACTGCCCCTATGCACTCACTAGCATATACATCCTCTGTGCTGTTGTTCCCATCATCTGTGTTTGTTTCAATGGAGTGCACTTTACCCTCCTTTCTCTTGCTTTTCATGCAGACCCTTGCGAAGTGATTAGCTGTACCACAGGATTTGCATATTTTTCCATAGGCTGGGCAGTGTTCTTTTCCTCGTCCATGAGAAATGCCACAATATCGGCATGTATTGGGGTTGTCTACTGCAGAGTTGGCTGTAGTATTAGCATTAGCTGTGGCAAAGGGGAATTTCTTTACTGGCTGCCTGAATGTAGCATTGACATTGTCCATATGTTGCCTTTCAAGCTCCATGGACCTTATCTGTATATCAGTAAGCTCTGCTGCACGGCATGTCTCCACTGCCAAGACCAGCGTCAGGTCACGTTCTCTCAGCAAACATCTGCGGGTGCCCTCATCAGTTATGCCAAGCACTATCTTATCTCTGATCAGTTCATCTCTTAAAGTACCATAGTTACATGTAGCTGCCTTTTCACTTAGCCTAGTGACAAAGCTGTCAATGGACTCCCCGTCCTCCTGTTTGCAACAACCGAAAACATAACGCTCGTAGATAACATTCTTTGCTGGCTTAAAGTAATGTTCAAGAGCATCAAGAATAGCTGTAGCGTTACCTTGCTGAGCTGCTGTTAGGTTCAGGTTGTGTTTGTATACGTGTCGGCATTCAGTTCCCATTATAGTCCTCAAAGTGGCAGCCACTACCTCATCGTCCTTTTCCTGAAGTCCAGTTGCTAGTGCATAGTCCTCCCATTCACCTCTAAACGTATCCCAGTTTGTGCTCCAATCTCCGCTGAGCTTCATAACGGCAAGAGGGGGAATGTTCGCTACCATGTCTAACCGGTGCTAACAACACTGAAGCTAACTAGCAAACTCACTCAAGCTAAGGACAATTCCGGCGTCCGGCGAAGTTTTACTCAAATAAGCATCTTTTGGGGGTTAACCAGAACAGGTGACTCTAATTTGCGGAAAGCATGGTTAGTTATCCGACTCTGACACCATGTTTGAATGTTAAATGACGAGACAGAGGCATTGATGCGAGTAACCAGTCTTGTTCAGTATATTGCAATACATCCGGGTATTTCAAGCACACCGGTAAAAACACTGGAGATGCAGTAATTAACATTTACCAACAGATGGCATCACTGTGCCAGACATCGTCCAAAAGTTGTCATGATTATTGTGTAAGTCTATGGAAGGGGGTGAAAACCATGAGCCTCTTAGGTTTTTGTATTGAAATCAATGTACCCAGAGGAAGACAGAAGCTAGCTGTCCTCCAGCTACTCCATGGTGCTACCCTACAGAGTGCCGTTGAGGCTACTGTAGACCTTCATTGCAAAATAGTATGTTTTAATAATTTATTTGATGACATAGTTTTATCTTAAAAGGATAACTTTTTTAAATGTTTAAAACATTTTCTTTTTATTAAAGTCACAAAGGAGGATGTTCCTCCCCTTCCTCCTCTGAGAAGCCTTCACTGTGTTACATGGCCCTGTCTGCCTCACCATACCGCTGGAGAGAGAAGAGGGGAGGAGGGAGGGAGAGGAGGGGGGAGATGGAGAGAGAGTCAGATTTCTGACAGACAGACAAACACACACACACAGATCAATGTCCGTGTTTACAGTAGAAAGTTCAGATAGTGACCTTCAAACCTATTACTACACTCCCTTTGTGGAAGTATCCCTTTGGCCAATCAGGAGCAAGTCAGAGGAGTAGAGCTCCAAACACCCGTAGCTGTATCAATTATTCCCAAAGAGCGAGAGAGAGAGAGAGCGAGAGAGAGAGCGAGAGCGAAAAGGAAGAGAGAGTGAGAGTGGGGAGAGATGGAAAGAGAGTGAGCGAGAGAGTGACAAAGAGCAATAGAGAGAGAGTTTGATGAGTGTATAGTGGAATTTTGTGTTGAGTATCTGTGGTGTTTGGGGTCATAGGTTAGATGGCTAGATGCCCTCAATCTCACACAAATTATTAATGAACCTACCAGGTACAACCCCAAATCCGTAAACACGGGCACCCTCATAGATATCGTCTTAATAAGCAGTCCTCCAGGACTGTTTCTAGGTATGGTCATTTAGATTGATGGTTAGTGGACATATTCCCCACAAAGTGGAGTGGTCGTTCGCAACGACGTGATGTGCCATTTCTGTTCAAGGTGGATTTTGAGTGGGTTTGGCTTTAACGAAGCCATATATGTATACATAAATGCATATATATATATACATATATATATATATACATATATATATACATATATGCACATTCTAGCTTTTGGGCCTGAGTAGCAGGCAGTTTACTC
Source organism: Salmo trutta (assembly GCF_901001165.1). Taxonomy (NCBI): domain Eukaryota; kingdom Metazoa; phylum Chordata; class Actinopteri; order Salmoniformes; family Salmonidae; genus Salmo; species Salmo trutta. Next base: position 198,968 of record NW_021822741.1, read on the forward strand.
TGGGCACCTTATTCATCCAAGCTACTCAATACTGCCCCCAGGTCCCAAAGAAGTTAACGTTCTGGGAGCCTGGTCTGTAGGAAAGGGTAAACACAAAACGGGTGAAAAACATGGCCCACCTTGCCTGGCGAGGGTTCAGTCTCCTCGCTGCCCAGATGTACTCCAGATTGTGGTGGTCAGTCCAGATGAGAAAAGGGTGTCTAGCCCCCTCAAGCCAATGTCTCCATGCCTTCAAGGCCTTTACGACAGCCAACAACTCCCGGTCCCCCACATCATAGTTTCGCTCTGCCAGGCTGAGATTCTTCGAGAGGAAGGCACAGGGGCGGAGCTTCGGTGGCGTAACCGAGCCCTGAGAGAGCACAGCTCCTATCCCAGCCTCGGACGCGTCCACCTCCACTACGAACGCCAAAGAGGCATTCGGAGGGGCCAGCATGGGAGCCGAGGTTAACAGAGCCCTCAGGTGACTAAAAGCCCTGTCCGCCTCAGCTGACCACTGCAAGAGCACCGGGCCCCCCTTCAGCAGTGAGGTAATGGGAGCCGCTACCTGACCAAAACCCTGGATAAACCTCCGGTAGTAGTTGGCAAACCCTAAGAACCGCTGCCCCTCCTTTACCGACGTGGGAGTCTGCCAATTACGCATGGCTGAAATGCGGTCACTCTCCATTTCCACCCTTGAGGTGGAAATGCGATACCCTAGGAAGGAGATGGACTGTTGGAAGAATAGGCACTTCTCAGCCTTGATGTACACACTTCTCAGCCTTGACATACAGGTCATGCTCCAACAGGCGACCAAGCACCCTGCGCACCAGGGACAAATGCTCAGCGCGTGTAGCGGAGTATATCAAAATGTCATGAATATACACCACCACACCCTGCCCGTGCAGGTCCCTGAAAATCTCGTCTACAAAGGTTTGGAAGACTGATGGCACATTCATCAACCCGTATGGCATGATGAGGTACTCATAGTGCCCTGAGGTGGTACTGAAAGTCGTCTTCCACTCGTCTCCATCCCGGATACTCACCAGGTTGTAAGCGCTCCTGAGATCTAGTTTGGTGAAGAAGCGCGCACAGTGTATTGACTCAATCGCTGTGGCTATGAGCGGTAGCGGGTAACTATACCTCACAGTGATCTAAATCAGACCCCGATAGTCAATACACGGGCGCAGACCTCCCTCCTCCTTCTTCACAAAAAAGAAACTCGAGGAGGCAGGTGAAGTGGAGGACCGAATGTACTCCTGACGCAGGGATTCGGAGACATATGTTTACATAGCCTCCGTCTCCGCCTGTGAGAGGGGATAGACGTGACTCCTGGGAAGGGCAGCGTCTACCAGGAGATTTATCGCACAATCGCCCCATCGATGAGGTGGGGCGATTCTCTTTTTTAGAGAAGGCGAGAGCCAAATCTGCATATTCAGGGGGAATGTGCATGGTGGAGACATGGTCTGGACTCTCCACCGTAGTAGCGGAAACCCCTAAACACCTACCTGACCACTCTCATGACCACCCCGTGAGAGCCCTCTGTGGCCATGAAACAGTGGGGTTATGACAAGCTAACCAGGGTAGGCCCAGCACCACGGGAAACGCAGGAAAGTCAATCAGGAAGAGACTAATTCTCTCCTTGTGACCCCCTGTGTCACCATGCCCAAAGGAACGTAACCTCCCTGATCAACCCTGACCCTAATGGTTGACTATCTAAGGCATGAACGGGGAAACGCACAGCCACAGGAACAATGGGGATGCCTAAACTAACGCTCTGTCAATAAAAATCCCAGCCGCACCTTAATCAACGAGCGCCTTATGCTGGGAATGGGGGAAAAATCAGGGAAAGTGACATACACAAACATATGGGCAACAGAGGACTCTGGGTGAGAATGGTGCCAGCTCACCTGGGGTGACGCCAGAGCGCCCTGCCTGCTGCCTCGATTCCCAGAGGACCCAACCCGGCACCGACCGGCAGTGTGACCTCTGCGGCCACAGATGGTTCACGAGCTGGAACCCCCTCCGGTCTACCTGCGCACCGCCCCTCCCAGCTCCATGGGTATCGGAGAAGGGGTGCGGGAGGATGGAATCACCAGACCCTGATCAGAACATCCGCGGGTAGCCAGCAGGTTGTCCAGCCGGATGAACAGGTCCATCAGCTGGTCGAATGTGAGGGTGGTGTCTCTGCAGCTCCCGCCGGAAGTCCTCGCGCAGACTGCAGCTGTAATGGTCGATCAGCGCCCGGTCGCTACATCCCGCGGCGGCAGCCAGGGTCCTAAATTCCAGGGCAAACTCCTGGGCGCTCCTCGTCTTCTGCCTCAGATGGAAAAGGCGCTCACCCGGTGGTCGAAGACTGCCCGGAAACGGCTGGTGAACTCCTCAAACTGGTCCAACGCCGCATCTCCCTCTCTCCACACAGCGTTGGCCTACTCCAGGGCTTTCCCGGTGAGGCACGAGATGAGGGCGGACACCCTCTCACGGCCCGATGGAGCCGGGTGGACGGTGGTCAGGTATAGGTCCAGTTGAAGAAGGAACCCCTGGCAGTTCGCAGCCTTTCCGTCGTACTCCTGGGGCAGGGAGAGACGAATCCCATTGGAACCAGGAGGAAGAGGGGCGCTCAGAGAGGACCCCGGTTGTGCTGGTGGAGGCGCTGGAAGAACTCCCTGTCTCTCCCAGCGGTCCATAGTCTGGACAACGCGGTCCATGGCAGTGCCAAGCTGGTGGAGCATTGCTGCGTGCTCCTGGACGCCTTCCTCCACCCCTATTCCCTGGGTACCTACTCCTGCTGACTCCATAATCGGGTCAGTGATTCTGTAAGGCGTGTGTACTGGCGGCAGAGCAGTCAAACGCAGGAGAGAAAAAACGGTGTTTCCAAATGGTGCGGTTGAACCTCTCTAGGGTAGGTGGCACCAAATCGTCCCACCTATGTAACAGCCAGTGGAATCCTGTGGCGCGTTATTCAAATATCTTAGAAATGCTATTACTTTAATTTCTCAAACATATGACTATTTTACAGCATTTTAAAGACAAGACTCTCGTTAATCTAACCACACTGTCCGATTTCAAAAAGGCTTTACAACGAAAGCAAAACATTAGATTATGTCAGCAGAGTGCCCAGCCAGAAATAATCAGACACCCATTTTTCAAGCTAGCATATAATGTCACATAAACCCAGAAGACAGCTAAATGCAGCACTAACCGTTGATGATCTTCATCAGATGACAACCCTAGGACATTATGTTATACAATACATGCATGTTTTTTCAATCAAGTTCATATTTATATCAAAAACCAGCTTTTTACATTAGCATGTGACGTTCAGAACTAGCATACCCCCTGCAAACTTCCGGCGAATTTACTAACAATTTACTAAATTACTCACGATAAACGTTCACAAAAAGCATAACAATTATTTTAAGAATTATAGATAGAGAACTCCTCTATGCACTCGATATGTCCGATTTTAAAATAGCTTTTTGGTGAAAGCACATTTTGCAATATTCTAAGTAGATAGCCCGGCATCACAGGGCTAGCTATTTAGACAACCAGCAAGTTTAGTCTTCACCAAACTCCGATTTACTATTAGAAAAGTTTGATTACCTTTGGTGTTCTTCGTCAGAATGCACTCCCAGGATTTCTACTTCAATAACAAATGTTGGTTTGGTACCAAATAATCCATAGTTATGTTCAAACAGCGGCGTTTTGTTCGTGCGTTCAAGACACTATCCGAATGGTAAATAAGGGTCACGCGCACGGCGCATTTCGTGACTAAATATTTCTAAATATTTCATTACCGTACTTAGAAGCATGTCAACCGCTGTTTAAAATCAATTTTTATGCCATTTTTCTCGTAAAAAAGCGATAATATTCCGACCGGGAATCTGCAATTAGGTAAACAGACGAAAGAAAATAAAGCATTGGGGTCGACTCGGGCACGCGCCTAAGCCCTTTGTCCTCTGATCGGCCACTTGTCAAAGGCGATAATGTGTTTCAGCCAGAGGCTGCCTCGATATCGTTCAGCTTTTTCCCGGGCTCTGAGAGCCTATGGGAGCCGTAGGAAGTGTCACGTTATAGCAAAGATCCTCTGTCTTCAATAAACAGAGGCAAGAAGAACGACACCTTGTCAGACAGGCCACTTCCTGCATGAAATCTTCTCAGGTTTTTGCCTGCCATATGAGTTCTGTTATACTCACAGACACCATTCAAACAGTTTTAGAAACTTTAGGGTGTTTTCTATCCAAAGCCAATAATTATATGCATATTCTAGTTACTGGGCAGGAGTAGTAACCAGATTAAATCGGGTACGTTTTTTATCCGGCTGTGTAAATACTGCCCCCTAGCCCTAACAGGTTAATAACAAAAACCCACCGGAAAACAGAACAATACAAATAATGTGTACATAACCCGACGCACACCAGGACAGCTGTGCACAAGCACTTACAATAAACAATCACCGACAAGGACATGAGGGGGAACAAAGGGTTAAATACACAACATGTAATTGATGGGATTGGAACCAGGTGTGATGGAAGACAAGACAAAACCAAAGGAACATGAAAAGAGGTTCAGCGATGGTTAGAAGGTTGGTGACTTCGACCACCGAAAGCCGCCCAACCAAGGAGAGGGACCAACTTCAGCAGAAGTCGTGACAACTATATATGGATGACATGCTACATTAGACTGTATATGGATAACATGGTACATTAGACTATATGGATAACGAGCTACATTAGACTATGTATGAATAACAGGCTACATTAGACTATATATGGATAACAGGCTACATTAGACTATATATGGATAACAGCCTACATTAGACTATGTATGGATAACAGGCTAAATTAGACTATGTATGGATAACAAGCTACATTAGACTATGTATGGATACCAGGCTACATTGGACTATATATGGATTGCAGGCTACATTAGACTATGTATGGATAACGAGCTACATTAGACTATGTATGAATAACAGGCTACATTAGACTATATATGGATAACAGGCTACATTAGACTATATATGGATAACAGCCTACATTAGACTATGTATGGATAACAGGCTAAATTAGACTATGTATGGATAACAAGCTACATTAGACTATGTATGGATAACAGGCTACATTGGACTATATATGGATTGCAGGCTACATTAGACTATGTATGGATAACAGGCTATTTTAATGTGTGTATACGTGCAGTATATAGTTTTGTCACGTCCTGACCAGTAAGGGGTCATTTTGTTATGATAGTTTGTTCAGGGCGTGGCAGGGGGTGATTGTTTTGTGTGTTTTGGGTTGATCTATGTTATTCTATTTCTATGTTTAAATATCTAGTTTTTCTGTTTCTATGTTGGAATTGTTTGGGGTTGGTCTCTAATTGGAGGCAGCTGAATCTCATTCCCTCTTATTAGAGACCATGTTTATGTAGGGGTTTTCTCATTGTGTTTTGTGGGTGGTTAATTTCAGTTTTGCATTACTTACCTGACAGAACTGTTTGGCTGTCGTCTTTTGTTTATTTGTAAAGTGTTCATTTTTCCATTAAATTACAAAGATGAGCACTAACCACGCTGCACCTTGGTCTATTCCATTGGCCAGCCATTACAGAACCACCCACCACAAGAAGACCAAGCAGCATGGAAAAGAGGACTGGACATGGGAGGACATCCTGGACGGCAAGGGATCCTACACGTGGGAAGAGATCCTGGCCGGAAGGGATCACCTCCCATGGGAACAGGTGGAGGCAGCCAGGAGAGTGGAGGCAGCAGGAAGGAAGGCCCACCGGCAATGTTTTGAGGAACACGGCTGGCAAGGAAGCCTGAGAGGCAGCCCCCCAAATTAATAGACCTGAGCCAACTCCTCGTGCTTATTATGGGGAGCGTTTGGCGTGGAGAGCACCGTGCTATGCGGAAGTGTGCACGGTCTCGCCCATTCGCACGCACAGTCCGGTGCGGTCGATACCAGCCCCCCGCAAGTGCCGTGCTAGAGTGGGCATCCAGCCAGGGATGCATTACATTCTCAATAAACAGTGACGTAATCTGTTCTCTAACTACTAGTTGGTCAAAATGGTGGACTGTTAATCTTATATCAGGCAATAATCTCACTGCCTGGTCTGAGCTTGTTAACTGTAAGATGTATTATTATCAATCATCGACATTCCAGAATGTTCCATCTCTCAGTGTTCTGGAATGGAATGCCATCACTGACTGAATTACCCTCCACACTCCAAACATCCATGGTATGTCATATTGTGTCTGTGAGTCTTAAAAATGACAATGAATAATTTTTCATGTTACTGGTTGTGTGTGTACTGTAGGTGCTGGACATTGCCTCTTCTGAAAGTGTGTACATTTTGTACAGACATGATGATGATGATGACGATGATGAAGATGAATAAACCACTATTGCTCTCCAAACCAATGTAAATGTATTATTTGTAGTTACTGTATGTACTGTACAGTAGAAGAGGTGAGATGTTGAAAGATTTCCATTTTCTCTCAACTGAAGATACTGTTATAACAAGTTAAAAACAATGACAATGAAGTTTATTGTTAAAAGTATATTTTAAAAAATGGCACAACACAGTTTACAAAAACAAATATTTGATAAGAGCGTTAAGAAACGTTGCATCAAGCAGAACACTTTCCTGGACATTGAGGCAAAAGTCTCACAAGTTTGATGATTGTTTCAGAAACATAAATATATATATATAAATATATTCTGACCACCTGACTTTTTTCAAATTTTGTTACGTTACAGCCCTCTTCTAAAATAGATTAAATAAAAATGTATCCTCAATCTACCACACTATCCACATAATGACAAAACAAATAAAGGGTTTTTAGAAAGGTATGCACATTTATTATAAATAAAAACAGAAATATCTTTAGATAAGTATTCTGATATTTTTCTTTGAGACCCGAAATTGAACTCAGCTGCATCCTGTTTCTATGAATCATCCTTGAGATGTTTCTACAATTTGATTGGAGTCCACCTGTGGTAAATTCAATTGACTGGACATGATTTGGAAAGGCACACACCTATCTATATATAGTCCCACAGTTGACAGTGCACGTCAGAGCAAAAATCATGAGGTCGATGGAATTGTCTCTAGAACTCAGAGACAGGATTGTACTGGAGCACAGATCTGGGGAAGGGTACCAAAACATTTCTGCATTTTTGAAGGTCCATGAACACAGTGGCCTCTATCATTCTTAAATAGAAGATGTTTGGAACCACCAAGACTCTTCCTAGAGCTGGCCGCCCGGCAAAACTGATCAATCGGGGGAGAAGGGCCATGGTCAGCGTGGTGACCAAGAACCCGATGGTGACTCTGACAGAGCTCCAGAGGTCCTCTGTAGAGATGGGAGAGACTTCCAGAAGGACAGCCAACTCTGCAGCACTCCACCAATCAGGCCTTTATGGTAGAGTGGCCAGACGGAAGCTACTCCTCAGTGAATGGCACATGAAAGCTTGCTTGGAGTTTGCCAAAAGGCACCTAAAGACTCTCAGACCATGAGAAACAAGATTATCTGGTCTGATGAAACCAAGATTAAACTCTTTGGCCTGAATGCCAAGCGTCACGTCTGAAGGAAACCTAGCACCATCCCTACGGTGAAGCACGGTGGTGGCAGCATCATGTTGTGGGGATGTTTTTCAGTGGCAGGGACTGGGAGACTAGTCAGGATAGAGGGAAAGATGAACGGAGAAAAGTACAGAGAGATCCTTGATGAAAACCAGCTCCAGAGGGCTCAGGACCTTAGACTGGGGCGAAGGTTCAACCTTCCAATAGGACAAGGACCCTAAGCACACAGCCAAGACAACGCAGGAGTGGCTTTCGTGAGAAATCTCTGAATGTCCTTGAGAAGCCCAGCCAGAGCCCAGACTTGAACCTGATCAAATATCTCTGGAGAGACCTGAAAATATCTGTGCAGCGACACTCCCCATCCAACATGACCGAGCTTGAGGGGATCTGCAGATAAGAATGGGAGAAACTCCCTAAATACAGGTGTGCCAAGCTTGTAGCATCATATCCAAGAAGACTCAAGGCTGTAATCGCTGCCAAAGGTGCTTCGAGAAAGTACTGATTAATAAAGGGTCTGAATACTTATGTAAATGTGATATTGCAGTTTGTTGTATTTATGGATTTGCAAAATTTTCTAAAAACCTTTTTTGCTTCATCATTATTGGGTTTTGTGTGGAGATTGATGAGGAAAGAAAACAACTTCATCAATTTGAGAATAAGCTTGTCACATCACAAAACGTGGAAAAAGTCAAGGGGTCTGAATACTTTACGAATGCACTGTAAAATTTTACTGGAACTCAAGGTTGCCGACGTCAGAAATACAACATTTTTCAAATGAAAAATATATTTAAAAAAATGTTAAGGTCCCATTCTTATTCATCATTGTTTCAAAGTCATAACTGACCCTAGATCAGAACTCCTACTCTAAGTTTGAATAGAGTAGTCCTGTGGCTCAGTTGGTACAGCATGATGCATTGGTTCCATTCCTGCTGGGACTTCCCATATGGAAAGTGTATTCAAACATGACTTTAATGACAGTGAATTTGGATAAAAGTGTTTACTAGATGGCATATATTATTATACACTATTATAAACTGGGTAGTTTGGTTCCTGGATGCTAATTGGCTGAAACAGCATTTCAGAAGTCTATACTGTATCAGACAATATACCATGGGTATGACGTAAAAATACTTGTTTACTGTTCTATTTATGTTGTTAACCAGTTTAAAATAAGCCGTGGAACAGTATGTTGGTCATATACCACAAGCACCAGAAGTGCCTTATTGCTATTATAAACTTAACTTCTTGGGGACCCCTTTGAGATAGGATCCCGTTAACGAGATTGTTTGACAAGATAGCATGGCGCGAAATTCAAAACAGCAAAAATCGAATAATTTCAATTTCTCAAACATACGACTATTTTACACCATTTTAAAGATACACTTCTCCTTAATGTAACCACATTGTCCAATTTCAAAAAGGCTTTACAGCGAAAGCAAAACATTCGATTATGTTAGGAGAGTACCCTGCCAAAAATAATCACACAGCCATTTTCCAAGTAAGGAGATATGTCACAAAAACTGAAAACACAGCTAAATGAAGCACTAACCTTTGACGATCTTCATCAGATGACACTCCTAGGACATCATGTTACACAATAAATGTATGTTTTGTTCGATAAAGTTCATATTTATATCCAAAAACAGCATTTTACATTGGCGCGTGATGTTCAGAAAATGTTTAGCCTCCAGAACTTCCGGTGAATGAGCACAAATATTACTGAAATACTCATCATAAACGTTGACAAAATACATGACAATTATTTTCAGAATTATAGATACAGTAGTCTTTTATGCAACCGCTGTGGCAGATTTTAAAATAACTTTTCGGCAAAAGCACATTTTTCAATATTCTGAGTACATAGCTCAGCCATCACGGCGAGCTATTCAGACACCCGCCAAGTTCGGGGCAACCTAAACTCAGAATTAGTATTAGAAATATTGTATTACCTTTGCTGATCTTCGTCAGAATGCACTCGCAGGACTGCTACTTCCACAAGAAATGTTGTTTTTGTTCAAAATAATACATATTTATGTCCAAATACCTCTGTTTTGTTCCTGCGTTCAGGTCTCTATCCAAATGCATAACGCGCAAGCGTAATTTGAGACGCAAAAAGTCAAAATGTTCCATTACCATACTTAGAAGCATGTCAAACGCTGTTTAAAATCAATCTTTATGGTATTTTTAATGTAGAATTGCGATAATATTCCAACCGGACAATAGCGTATTCATTTCAGAAGAAAAATAAGGAAAGGCGCGCTCGCGTGACTGCGCATTTCCAATCCCTTTGTTGCCAGGCAGGCCACTCAGTAACTGAGCTCCTATTTTCTGCCCGGTTACTGGATACGGATGAAACAACTTTCGGAGGGCTTTTGACAGCCAATGGAAGCCTTAGGAAGTGCAACGTGACCCCTAAGTATTTTGTAGTTTCTCTAGGGATTCAAAAGTAGAACTAAATTGTC
>NW_021822742.1:0-32500 GCF_901001165.1 Salmo trutta
TTCAGAGACACACAGGTCCATAAATCCCCCTCCTAGAGACACAGGTCCATTAAATCCCCCTCAAGAGACACAGGTCCATTAAATCCCCCTCAGAGACAGATCACAGGTAGAATGATATAATAGATAACCTTTAGAATGGTATGGTGGCAAGTCAGAGAGACACTTACCTCCCTCCAGTTCCTCAGAGTCATGATGTGGGCTGACTGGAACAGAGAAAAGGCCTCAATTAGACAACACTTATGTTCTACTTCACCTGTACACACACACACACCACACAGTGACATATACAGATACCTACCTTGGTCCCCAGTAGTACCATCTGTCCTGCGTAGCTGCAGACAGACTGGTAGCAGGCCTTCTCTCCTACTAGGGCCTAAAACACACACTGTTAGTCTGGAGAGCAGAGGTCAAAGGCCAGGACACTGTTATTCAGAGTGAAAATCAACCAAAATCATCCATGACTGCTACTTCTCAATAATACTTTTAGATACAAATGTGGCAAATATATGCCAAGAATCCTGAACAAAACCTTTGTACGGACTCAAGATTATTTCAGGAAGATCCAAAACATCATGGTCCTGATTGGTTGATGCTGACTCTGAATGACTCCATGTAGAGGTATGGGAGACAGGTGGGGGGGGAATCACTGGTGACCCCCTGCTCCTTGATTTAACAGCTTCAGTCCCCCTGAAGACACGCTCTCCTCTCTGGCAGGCTGCTTCTGATCCAGTGACTAGGACGTTGGTCCTGTATGATTGGACAGAGCCACCTGCTCTCCACCAGGTCAGAACCAGTGATGTAACTGATTCATTCCAGGTAATGGTCTGTAACCTAACCAGCCGGTTTCAACAGTTTGGTGTTTAGTAGTGAAGGTAGTGGAGACTGATTCTTCAGGGGGATAAATTATCTTGTGCAACCTTTTCCCACTAGCCAGCCTAGTCCTGTCCTGTCTGACCCTGCTCCATAACCCATAAAACTTACCTGACACCCTCTACTACCACTGACCTCTAACCCTCACCACTAGCCAGCCTAGTCCTGTCCTGTCTGACCCTGCTCCATAACCCATAAAACTTACCTGACACCCTCTACTACCACTGACCTCTAACCCCTCACCTGTGACCTTTGCCAGTGCCAGGTGATGCCTTCCCCTCTACAGCTACTGACCTATGACCCCTTTTCCATGCCCTTTCACCCCTACCACTTCCCTACCATTACTTCTCAACCCTCACTATCTATCTACCCACCGCAACCTCTCTACCGTCACCTCTGACGTGACCCTGACCTCACCCTGACCCTCACCAGCGCCTGGCTGACGTTTCCCCCGTGGCCAGCGATTTAAAATGGCTGCTGTTGTAGACCAGCTGCACCTCAGCCACGTCCAAGCTCTCCAGCTCCTCCTGGCTGGGTCGGTCCACCACACGCAGCTTCTCCCCACTGTCCATCACCACCAGGGTACGACTGTTGATCCACTGGGGGGGGGAGGGGAAACACAATCAGTGAGTGGCTGTGAAAGAGCCAGAGAGTCACAGAGGGAGAGAGACAAAGGGAGGGAGACGGGGTGAAGGAGAAGGATAATAACAGGGAGACGGGGTGAAGGAGAAGGATAATAACAGGGAGACGGGGTGAAGGAGAAGGATAATAACAGGGAGACGGGGTGAAGGAGAAGGATAATAACAGAGGGGAGGAGGGTGAAGGATAATAACAGAGAGGCAGGAGGTGAAGGAGAGGGATAATAACAGAGAGGCAGGAGGTGAAGGAGAGGGATAATAACAGAGAGGCAGGAGGTGAAGGAGAGGGATAATAACAGAGCTAGGAGGTGAAGGAGAAGGATAATAGACAGGAGGGCAGGAGGTGAAGGAGAAGGATAATAACAGAGAGGCAGGAGGTGAAGGAGAGGGATAATAACAGAGCTAGGAGGTGAAGGAGAAGGATAATAACAGAGAGGCAGGAGGTGAAGGAGAAGGATAATAACAGGGAGACGGGGGGTGAAGGAGAGGGATAATAACAGAGAGGCAGGAGGTGAAGGAGAGGGATAATAACAGAGAGGCAGGAGGTGAAGGAGAGGGATAATAACAGAGCTAGGAGGTGAAGGAGAAGGATAATAACAGAGAGGCAGGAGGTGAAGGAGAAGGATAATAACAGAGAGGCAGGAGGTGAAGGAGAAGGATAATAACAGAGAGGCAGGTGAAGGAGAAGGATAGGATAATAACAGAGAGGCAGGAGGTGAAGGAGAAGGATAATAACAGAGAGGCAGGAGGTGAAGGAGAGGGATAATAACAGAGGCAGGAGGTGAAGGAGAGGGATAATAACAGAGAGGCAGGAGGTGAAGGAGAAGGATAATAACAGAGAGGCAGGAGGTGAAGGAGAGGGATAATAACAGAGAGGCAGGAGGTAGGAGAGGTGAAGGAGAGGGATAATAAAAGAGAGGCAGGAGGTGAAGGAGAGGGATAATAACAGAGAGACAGGGGTGAAGGAGAGGGATAATAACAGAGAGGCAGGAGGTGAAGGAGAGGAATAATAACAGAGAGGCAGGAGGTGAAGGAGAAGGATAATAACAGAGAGGGAGGAGGTAGGAAGGAGAAGGATAATAACAGAGGCAGGAGGTGAAGGAGAGGGATAATAACAGAGAGACAGGAGGTGAAGGAGAGGGATAATAACAGAGGCAGGAGGTGAAGGAGAGGGATAATAACAGAGGCAGGAGGTGAAGGAGAGGGATAATAACAGAGAGGCAGGAGGTGAAGGAGAGGGAGAATAACAGAGGCAGGAGGTGAAGGAGAGGGATAATAACAGAGAGGCAGGAGGTGAAGGAGAGGAATAATAACAGAGAGGCAGGAGGTGAAGGAGAAGGATAATAACAGAGAGGCAGGAGGTGAAGGAGAAGGATAATAACAGAGAGGCAGGAGGTGAAGGAGAGGGATAATAACAGAGAGACAGGAGGTGAAGGAGAGGGATAATAACAGAGGCAGGAGGTGAAGGAGAGGGATAATAACAGAGGCAGGAGGTGAAGGAGAGGGATAATAACAGAGAGGCAGGAGGTGAAGGAGAGGGAGACAGAGGCAGGAGGTGAAGGAGAGGGATAATAACAGAGAGGCAGGAGGTGAAGGAGAAGGATAATAACAGAGGCAGGAGGAGGTGAAGGAGAGGGGATAATAACAGAGAGGCAGGAGGTGAAGGAGAGGGATAATAACAGAGAGGCAGGAGGTGAAGGAGAACAATAATAACAGAGGCAGGAGGTGAAGGAGAAGCATAATAACAGAGAGGCAGGAGGTGAAGGAGAGGGAGAATAACAGAGAGGCAGGTGAAGGAGAGGGAGAATAACAGAGAGGCAGGTGAAGGAGAAGGATAATAACAGAGAGGCAGGAGGTGAAGGAGAGGGAGAATAACAGAGGCAGGAGGTGAAGGAGAGGGATAATAACAGAGAGGCAGGAGGTGAAGGAGAGGGATAATAACAGAGAGGCAGGAGGTGAAGGAGAGGGATAATAACAGAGGCAGGAGGTGAAGGAGAGGGATAATAACAGAGAGGCAGGAGGTGAAGGAGAGGGATAATAACAGAGAGGCAGGAGGTGAAGGAGAGGGATAATAACAGAGAGGCAGGAGGTGAAGGAGAGGGATAATAACAGAGAGGCAGAGCCAGAGACAGAAAGCGCGACAGAGAGAGCTTGGCTGTGTTCAAAACTGTGACGTATCATGGGTAAACTGTGACGTATCATGGGTAAACTGGGACGTATCATGGGAAAACTGGGACGTATCGTGGGTAAACTGGGACGTATCGTGGGTAAACTGGGACGTATCGTGGGTAAACTGGGACGTATCGTGGGTAAACTGGGACGTATCATGGGTAAACTGGGACGTATCATGGGTAAACTGGGACGTATCGTGGGTAAACTGGGACGTATCATGGGTAAACTGGGACGTATCGTGGGTAAATTGTGACCGTCTGACTGATCTACAAATAATACTGAGTAGTTATTTATAATGTAAGGTGATTTGTACATCAGTCAGTCTCCACTAAACATGTAAAGTCAGCTGCACGTTAAACACGCCCATTCAGTTAGGAGCAGAGGAAGGAACGGAGAAGGAAGTTAAAACAACAAGAGATGTGGCCTGTAAAGTAAAAACAGACCCTGAAGTGACATCATGCGACACTTACATTCAGACTGATGATGTCACAGTTCAGCTGCAGCTGTCTTTGCTTGATGACATGGATGGTTTCCGGTCTCATCCTTCTTCACCTGGACACAAACAGTCAGTCAGTCAACATGACAGTCGTTTCACATACAGAAAATCTATTGTTATTGTTTACTAAACAAGGAATAATGGTAACCAGGAAGTAAACAGGAAGTGAGGTGTTACCAGCAGGAAGTGTACGGTGTCTCCTCTGCAGAATGCCAGGACGGGGTTGACCACCTTCTGAACGGGGACAAACTGCCAGGCCAGCTGGGGAACACTGGTCGGGTCCGTCTGCAACATCAACAACAATAGACAGGTCTTATGTGTCCCAAATGGCACCCTATTCCCTTATAGTGCACTACTTTAACCAGGTCAAATGGCACCCTATTCCCTTTATAGTGCACTACTTTAGACCAGGTCAAATGACAACCCTATTCCCTTTATAGTGCACTACTTTAGACCAGGTCAAATGACACCCTATTCCCTTTATAGTGCACTACTTTAGAGCAGGGAGACATTTCTAGCCCTTCCAATAGGACAGCCAATGCAGGGTGAGTACTGTGGTGTATAAATGGTTACCAGGGTGTGTAGTGTGTATCAGAGAGGTGGTGCTACAGCTGGTGGATGAGGTAAATAACCCTCATACAAAGATCCAAGACGAGTGCCTAGGGGCCAGGGGCCAGGGGACAGGGGCCAGGGGCCTAGGGGACAGGGGCCAGGGGCCTAGGGGCCAGGGGCCAGGGGACACGGCTTAGGACCAAGGGTTTGTTTGAACAAATGGGTTCTCCAACAATGTCCTCCAGCCTTTACAAAATCAGCGTCCTTTATGTTCTCTCTGCCTGCTGTATGTGAACAAAACCTTATTACTGGCACAACCACAGTGTATGATGAAGACTGATGTACTTTAATCAGTTCAGCAAATAGCTGAATCTTTATACAATGAATAGAAATTACAGGGCCTTTCTCCTGTTCTGTTCCTAGCCAGGCAGAGTCTATTGTGTCCCCCCAGCCTCCAATCTCCTGTTCTGTTCCTAGCCAGGCAGCGTCTATTGTCCCCCCCCAGCCTCCAATCTCCTGTTCTGTTCCTAGCCAGGCAGCGTCTATTGTGTGTCCCCAGCCTCCAATCCTGTTCTGTTCCTAGCCAGGCAGCGTCTATTGTCCCCCCAGCCTCCAATCTCCTGTTCTGTTCCTAGCCAGGCAGCGTCTATTGTCCCCCCAGCCTCCAATCTCCTGTTCTGTTCCTAGCCAGGCAGCGTCTATTGTCCCCCCCAGCCTCCAACTCCTGTTCTGTTCCTAGCCAGGCAGCGTATTGTCCCCCCCCAGCCTCCAATCTCTGTTCTGTTCCTAGCCAGGCAGCGTCTATTGTCCCCCCCAGCCTCCAATCTCCTGTTCTGTTCCTAGCCAGGCAGCGTCTATTGTGTCCCCCAGCCTCCAATCTCCTGTTATGTTCCTAGCCAGGCAGCGTCTATTGTGTCCCCCAGCCCCCAATCTCCTGTTATGTTCCTAGCCAGGCAGCGTCTATTGTCCCCCCCCAGCCTCCAATCTCCTGTTCTGTTCCTAGCCAGGCAGCGTCTATTGTCCCCCCCCAGCCTCCAATCTCCTGTTCTGTTCCTAGCCAGGCAGCGTCTATTGTGTCCCCCCAGCCTCCAATCTCCTGTTCTGTTCCTAGCCAGGCAGCGTCTATTGTCCCCCCAGCCTCCAATCTCCTGTTCTGTTCCTAGCCAGGCAGCGTCTATTGTCCCCCCCAGCCTCCAATCTCCTGTTCTGTTCCTAGCCAGGCAGCGTCTATTGTGTCCCCCCCAGCCTCCAATCTCCTGTTCTGTTCCTAGCCAGGCAGCGTCTATTGTGTCCCCCCCAGTCTCCAATCTCCTGTTCTGTTCCTAGCCAGGCAGCGTCTATTGTGTCCCCCCAGCCTCCAATCTCCTGTTCTGTTCCTAGCCAGGCAGCGTCTATTGTCCCAGCCCCAGCCTCCAATCTCCTGTTCTGTTCCTAGCCAGGCAGCGTCTATTGTGTCCCCCCAGCCTCCAATCTCCTGTTCTGTTCCTAGCCAGGCAGCGTCTATTGTCCCCCCAGCCTCCAATCTCCTGTTCTGTTCCTAGCCAGGCAGCGTCTATTGTGTCCCCCCCCCCAGCCTCCAATCTCCTGTTCTGTTCCTAGCAGGCAGGCAGCGTCTATTGTCCCCCCAGCCTCCAATCTCCTGTTCTGTTCCTAGCCAGGCAGCGTCTATTGTCCCCCCCAGCCTCCAATCTCCTGTTCTGTTCCTAGCCAGGCAGCGTCTATTGTGTCCCCCCCCCAGCCTCCAATCTCCTGTTCTGTTCCTAGCCAGGCAGCGTCTATTGTCCCCCCCAGCCTCCAATCTCCTGTTCTGTTCCTAGCCAGGGCAGCGTCTATTGTCCCCCCCAGCCTCCAATCTCCTGTTCTGTTCCTAGCCAGGCAGCGTCTATTGTGTCCCCCCCCAGGCTCCAATCTCCTGTTCTGTTCCTAGCCAAGCAGCGTCTATTGTCCCCCCCAGCCTCCAATCTCCTGTTCTGTTCCTAGCCAGGCAGCGTATATTGTGTCCCCCCCAGCCTCCAATCTCCTGTTCTGTTCCTAGCCAGGCGCGTCTATTGTGTCCCACCCCAGCCTCCAATCTCCTGTTCTGTTCCTAGCCAGGCAGCGTCTATTGTGTCCCCCCAGCCTCCAATCTCCTGTTCTGGTTCCTAGACAGGCAGCGTCTATTGTCCCCCCAGCCTCCAATCTTCCTGTTCTGTTCCTAGCCAGGCAGCGTCTATTGTCCCCCCAGCCTCCAATCTCCTGTTCTGTTCCTAGCCAGGGCAGCGCCTATTGTCCCCCCCAGCCTCCAATCTTCCTGTTCTGTTCCTAGCCATGGCAGCGTTTCCTATTGTCCCCCCCCCCAGCCTCCAATCTCCTGTTCTGTTCTAGCCAGGCAGCGTCTATTGTTCCCCCCCCAGCTCAAATCTCCTGTTCTGTTCCTAGCCAGGCAGCGTCCGATTGTGTCCCCCCCCCCCAGCCTTCCAATCTCCTGTTCTGTTCCTAGCCAGGCAGCGTCTATTGTGTCCCCCCCCAGCCTCCAATCTCCTGTTCTGTTCCTAGCCAGGCAGCGTCTATTGTGTCCCCCCAGCCTCCAAGCTCCTGTTCTGTTCCTAGCCAGGTCAGCGTGCTATTGTCCCCCCCCCAGCCTCCAATCTCTGTTCTGTTCCTAGCACAGGCAGCGTCTATTGTGTCCCCCCAGCCTCCAATCTCCTGTTCTGTTCCTAGCAGGCAGCAGATCTATTGTCCCCCCAGCCTCCAATCTCCTGTTCTGTTCCTAGCCAGGCAGCGGCATTGTGTCCCCCACCCCAGCCTCCAAATCTCCTGTTCTGTTCCTAGCCAGGCAGCGTCTATTGTCCCCCCCCAGCCTCCAATCTCCTGTTCTGTTCCTAGCCAGGCAGCGTCTATTGTGTCCCCCCCCCCCAGCCTCCAATCTCCTGTTCTGTTCCTAGCCAGGCAGCGTCTATTGTGTCCCCAGCCTCCAATCTCCTGTCTGTTCCTAGCAGCGAGGCATGGTTATGATGTGACATTCAATAAAGGGTTAGGGATGCGTTTATAAAACATTATGGGCCTTTAGCCAGCACCGTTCTACAGTGAGGCAAAATCCCATTAAAGCAAGCAACAGGGAAGAGGTCACAGAGAGGCTGGGAAGGAGAGAGGGAAGAGAGGTCAGAGGAGGATAGCGAGACAGAGAAAGGGTTTGTGAGGGAGAGGGGGAAAGGCCTAGATGAGAGAGGAGGTACCTTCCAAAGGAAATGTCATCCACACTTGAGAGAAGGCTTCAGTCCGATCACTAGAATCTGAATGAACAAGATCGGTTGGATTGAAAACAGACAAATATTCTCAGTGGAATTGAAGAGAAAGACAAAATAACAATGACATAGTTACTGTTAACTGTAGGGTGTCAATGTCATGTATCACCCAGTATAGAACAGACTGTAGGGTGTCAATGTCATGTATTCACCCAGTATAGAACAGACTGTAGGGTGTCACTGTCATGTATCACCCAGTATAGAACAGACTGTATGGTGTCAATGTCATGCATCACCCAGTATAGAACAGACTGTAGGGTGTCAATGTCATGTATCACCCAGTATAGAACAGACTGTAGGGTGTCAATGTCATGTATCACCCAGTATAGAACAGACTGTAGGGTGTCAATGTCATGTATCACCCAGTATAGAACAGACTGTAGGGTGTCAATGCCATGTATCACCCAGTATAGAACAGACTGTAGGGTGTGAATGTCATGTATCACCCAGTATAGAACAGACTGTAGGGTGTCAATGTCATGTATCACCCAGTATAGAACAGACTGTAGGGTGTGAATGTCATGTATCCACCCAGTATAGAACAGACTGTAGGGTGTCAATGTCATGTATCACCCACTATAGCCACCCACCCAGTATAGAACAGACTGTAGGGTGTGAATGTCATGTATCACCCAGTATAGAACAGACTGTAGGGTGTGAATGTCATGTATCACCCAGTATAGAACAGACTGTAGGGTGTGAAATGTCATGTATCACCCAGTATAGAACAGACTGTAGGGTGTGAATGTCAGTATCACCCAGTATAGAACAAACTGTAGGGTGTGAATGTCATGTATCACCCAGTATAGAACAGACTGTAGGGTGTCAATGTCATGTATCACCCACTATAGAACAGACTGTAGGGTGTGAATGTCATGTATCACCCAGTATAGAACAGACTGTAGGGTGTCAATGTCATGTATCACCCACTATAGAACAGACTGTAGGGTGTCAATGTCATGTATCACCCAGTATAGAACAGACTGTAGGGTGTGAATGTCATGTATCCACCCAGTATAGAACAGACTGTAGGGTGTCAATGTCATGTGTCACCCAGTATAGAACAGACTGTAGGGTGTCAATGTCATGTGTCACCCAGTATAGAACAGACTGTAGGGTGTGGAATGTCATGTATCACCCAGTATAGAACAGACTGTAGGGTGTGAATGTCATGTATCACCCAGTATAGAACAGGACTGTAGGGTGTAGGGTGTAGTGTGTAGTGTGTGTAGGGTGTAGTGTGTGTAGGGTGTAGTGTGTGTAGTGTGTAGTGTGTGTAGGGTGTAGTGTGTAGGGTGTAGTGTGTGTAGGGTGTAGTGTGTAGGGTGTAGTGTGTAGTGTGTAGGGTGTAGTGTGTAGGGTGTAGTGTGTAGTGTGTAGGGTGTAGTGTGTAGTGTGTAGGGTGTAGTGTGTAGTGTGTAGGGTGTAGTGTGTAGTGTGTATAGGACAGGGTGTAGTGGTAGTGTGTAGTGTGTAGGGTGTAGTGTATATAGGCCGGGTGTAGTGTGTAGTGTATATAGGACAGGTGTAGTGTTTAGTGTTGTAGTGTGTAGGGTGAGTGTGTAGGGTGTAGTGTATACAGGACAGGATCATCAACCAGACTCAGCTGCAGGGCTAGTTTTTCTGGAGCGGACGGTCAGGGGGCCGGAACAGAATTACAAATCATTTGTAGACTGCAAATTGACCGCAAGAAGCCCAACAGATATAATATTTGACTTAACATAATAATTTCAAACCTTGCTTACATGTTGTATACGATCAGGTACACTCCCTGGCCAGTGTATTAGGTAAACCCATCCAGAACAGCCTGAATTGTCCAGGACATGGAACGTGCTCAATTGGTATCCAGGCAGGAAAAACCTTCCCCACACCATTACACCACCGCCACCAGCCTTTACCGTTGACACCAGGCAGGATCACACCTTGGCTGCTTATACCAAATCCTGACTGCCATCGCATGACGAAACATTCATCAGACCAGGCTGTTTCTCCACTACTTAATTGTCCAGTGTTGGTGCTGGCGTTCCCACTGAAGCCTCTTCTTCTGGTGTTTATCTGATAGGAGTGGAACCCGGTGTGGTCGTCTGCTGCAGTAGCCCGTCTGTGACAAGGAGCGATGAGTTGTGCCTTCCGAGATGCCGTTCAGATGCCATTATTTGCTTGTTTGTGGCCAGGCCTGTTAGTTCACACGATTCTACCATTCTCCTTCAACCTCTCATCAACGAGCTGTTTTCGCTCACAGGACTTCCGCTGACTGGATGTTTTGTTGTCACACCATTCTCCGTAAACACTAGAGAGTGTCCGTGCGTGAAAGCCCAGGAGGCTGTCGTTTCTGAGACCGGGGAACCGATGATCTTACCACGCTCCAAGTCACTTAGGTCGTTTTGACCATTCTAACGTTCAATCCAACAGTAACTGAATGCCTTGATGCCTGCCTTTATACAGCAAGCCACATGACTCACTGTCTGTAGGAGCAAACCATTTGTGAACAGGGTGGTTGTACCTAATAAACTGGCCAGTGTATCCCTCCCTCTATTATGCGTGGGAATACTAGGGAACAGATTTCCCAAATTAAAATCATTTGGAGCTGATTTGCTGGTGCTTTTACAGTTTTTTTGTTTTATCTCCAACAATAAAACATTTTAATAAAATAAGTTGTATTTTTTTTTGCTCAGAAAACTAGTGGGGCTAAATAATTGGCGCCAGTTGGGGACACCTGATATAGGGTTTACCTTAGTAAGAGAGGCCATGGCCAGTAGAGAGTACTGTGTGATGGGGTGATCCTTCAGGTCCGGGCCACTAAGAAGAGGCTCCACATTACACACCTCCCCCTTAGAGCCACTGAACAGACAACGAGACTCACATGTACGCATCCCCATCAACCTCCTACACGCAGAGAGAGAGAGAGAGGAGAGAGAGAGAGAGGGAGGGGGGAGAGAGCGCGAGAGAGAGAGAGAGAGAGGAGGGGGGAGAGAGGCAGAGAGAGAGAGAGAGAGGAGGGGGGAGAGAGGCAGAGAGAGAGAGAGACAGGAGGGGGGAGGGGGAGAGAGAGGAGGGAGAGAGGAGGGTGGGGGGAAGAAGAGAGAGGGGGAGAGAGAGACTAACAAAATAAACATAACTTCAGTCACAAAGTAGGTTTGTGGTTCATTATGACAATATTGAATATCCTATTTCCCCTAAAGCCCTCAGATTCTGACATACACAAATGCAGTACAGAGCAGAATTGTTAGTCCCAAATGGTACCCTATGGGCCCTGGTCAGATGTAGTGCACTTTATAGAGAATAGGGTGCCATTTGGGACACAGACTTAGAGAAGCCAGAAAAACGAAAAAGTACTTCTCCCCCATTTCCATTAATCTGACCTGAATAAGAGAGACAGCTTTGTATAATAATGTCTAACTGAGCAGGGGTCATTCTGTCTCCCTGTAATACCTCATTACACACACAATCCCTGTCTCACTGTAATACCTCATTAAAATAATGTACTGTTAGACTGTGGTTACAGATAGTGACAGGGGTGCTTGAATGTATAACTAATAGGAATACAATGTGAGGGTCAAAAATAAACCAACCACACTGCCTTCAGAAAGTATTCACACCCCTCGACTTTCTCCACATTCTGTTGTTACAGTCTGAATTTAAAATGGATTCCATTCAGATGTTTTTGTCACTAGCCTACCCACAATACCCCATAATGTCAAAGTGGATATTTGTTTTATTCTTACGAATTAATTTAACATGAAAAGCTGAAATGTCTTGACTCAATAAGTAATCAACCCCTTTGTTATGGCAAGCCTAAATATGTACTGGAGTAACAATGTGCTTAACCAGTCCCATAATAAGTTGCATGGACTCTGTGTGCAATAATAGTGTGTACCTCATCTCTGTACCCAACTCATACAATTATCTGTAAGGTCCCTTCAGTCGAGCAAAGAATTTCAAACACAGATTCAACCACAAAGACCAGGGAGGTTTTCCAATGCCTCACAAAGAAGAAGAGCACCCATTGGTAGATGGGGGGGGAAAGCAGACGTTCAATATCCCTTTCAGCATGGTGAAGTTATTAATTACACTATGGATGGTGTCACTACAAAGATACAGGCATCCCTCCTAACTCAGTTGCCGGAGAGGAAGGAAACTGCTCAGGGATTTCACTATGAGGCCAATGGTGACTTTAACACGGTTACAGAGTTTAATGGCTGTGACAGGAGAAAACTGAGGATGGGTCGACAACATGGTAGTTGCTCCACAATAATAACCTAGATGAGTGAAAAGGAAGCCTGTAAAGAATACATTCCAAAACATGGATGCTGTTTAAAACAAGGCACTAATGTAATACTGCAACAACAAGACAAGACATTACTGAGTACTCCTCTCCATTTTTGAAAGCATAGTGGTGGCTGCATCATGTTATGAGTATGCTTGTCATCGTTCAGGATAAACAAATAAACGTAATGGAGTGAAACACAGACAACATCCCAGAGGAAAAACTGGTTCAGTCTGCTTTCCACCAGACACTGGGAGATGAATTCCGTCCACAACCAGCCACACCCGACCCTAACACCACCCTAACCTAACCCCACCCTAACCTAACCCCACGCACCCCACCCGATCCTTACCCCACCCCTAACCCCACCCTAACCTAACCCCACCCTAACCCTAACACCAGCATAACCTAACCCCACGCACCCTAACCCCACCCTAACCCGACCCTAAACCCACCTGACCCGACCCTAACCCCACCCTAACCTAACGCACCCTAACCTAACCCCACCCTAACCCCACCCGACCCTAATCCCACCCGACCCTAATCCCACCCGACCCTAATCCCACCCAACATCACCCCACCCTAACCCCAACCTAACCTAACCCCACGCACCCTAACCCCACGCACCCTAACCCCACGCACCCTAATCCCACCCGACCCCACCCCACCCTAACCCCAACCTAACCCCAACCCCACCCTAACCCAACCCCACCCTAACCTAACCCCACCCTAACCTAACCCCACGCACCCTAACCCCACCCCACCTGACCCTAACCCCACCTGACCCTAACCCCACCCGACCCTAACCTAACCCAACTCCACCCTAACCCCAACCTAACCTAACCCAACACCACCCTAACCCAACCCTAACCCCACTCGACCCTAACCTAACTCAACCCCACCCTAACCCTAACCTAACCGCACCATAACCCTAACCTAACCCCACCCTAACCCTAACCCACCCTAACCCACCCTAACCCACCCTAACCCCACCCTAACCCAACCCCACCCCAACCCCACCCTAACCCACCCCACCCAACCCAACCCCACCCTAACCCACCCCACCCTAACCCAACCCTAACCTAACCCCACCCTAACCCCACCCTAACCCAACCCTAACCTAACCCGCTGTACAGTTCCCCTTTTATATCTTGAACATTTAATGCTGTTTTCTTCAACATTGATGTATTTAGTGAATATTTAGGCCTATTGAACAGTAGACTGATGATGCAGCTCTCTACTGCTCTTTCATCACGTTGAACCACCTTCACCAAGTAGAATACAAACATTTACATGTCTGGGCCTGTTATAGACTGGGCCTGCTATAGTCCGTTATAGTCTGGGCCTGTTATAGTCTGTTATAGTCTGGGCCTGCTATAGTCTGGGCCTGCTATAGTCTGGGCCTGCTATAGTCTGGGCCTGCTATAGTCTGTTATAGTCTGGGCCTGCTATAGTCTGGGCCTGCTATAGTCTGGGCCTGCTATAGTCTGGGCCTGCTATAGTCTGTTATAGTCTGGGCCTGCTATAGTCTGTTATAGTCTGGGCCTGTTATAGTCCGTTATAGACTGGGCCTGTTATAGTCCGTTATAGACTGGGCCTGTTATAGTCCGTTATAGACTGGGCCTGTTATAGTCTTATAGACTGGGCCTGTTATAGTCTTATAGACTGGGCCTGTTATTGTCTTATAGACTGGGCCTGTTATAGTCTTATAGACTGGGCCTGCTATAGTCTTATAGACTGGGCCTGTTATAGTCTTATAGACTGGGCCTGTTATAGTCTGTTATAGTCTGGGCCTGCTATAGTCTGGGCCTGTTATAGTCTGGGCTGCTATAGTCTGTAATAGTCTGGGCCTGCTATAGTCTGGGCCTGCTATAGTCTGGGCCTGTTATAGACTGGGCCTGTTATAGTCTTGTAGACTGGGCCTGTTATAGTCTTATAGACTGGGCCTGTTATAGTCTGTTATAGTCTGGGCCTGCTATAGTCTGGGCCTGTTATAGTCTGGGCCTGCTATAGTCTGGGCCTGCTATAGTCTGGGCCTGCTATAGTCTGTTATAGTCTGGGCCTGCAATAGTCTGTTATAGTCTGGGCCTGCTATAGTCTGGGCCTGCTATAGTCTGTTATAGACTGGGCCCTGTTATAGTCCTGTTATAGGACTGGGCCTGCTATAGTCCGTTTATAGACTGGGCCTGTTATAGTCTTATAGACTGGGCCTGTTATAGTCTTATAGACTGGGCCTGTTATAGTCTTATAGACTGGGCCTGTTATAGTCTTATAGACTGGGCCTGTTATAGTCTTATAGACTGGGCCTGTTATAGTCTTATAGACTGGGCCTGTTATAGTCTTATAGACTGGGCCTGTTATAGTCTTATAGTCTGGGCCTGCTATAGTCTGGGCCTGCTATAGTCTGGGCCTGCTATAGTCTGGGCCTGCTATAGTCTGGGCCTGCTATAGTCTGGGCCTGCTATAGTCCGTTATAGTCTGGGCCTGCTATAGTCCGTTATAGAGGGCCTGCTATAGTCCGTTATAGACTGGGCCTGTTATAGTCCGTTATAGACTGGGCCTGTTATAGTCTTATAGACTGGGCCTGCTATAGTCCGTTATAGACTGGGCCTGCTATAGTCCGTTATAGACTGGGCCTGTTATAGTCCGTTATAGACTGGGCCTGTTATAGTCCGTTATAGACTGGGCCTGTTATAGTCCGTTATAGACTGGGCCTGTTATAGTCCGTTATAGACTGGGCCTGTTATAGTCCGTTTATGACTGGGCCTGTTATAGTCCGTTATAGACTGGGCCTGTTATAGTCCGTTATAGACTGGGCCTGTTATAGTCCGTTATAGACTGGGCCTGTTATAGTCCGTTATAGGACTGGGCCTGTATAGTCCGTTATAGACTGGGCCTGTTATAGTCCGTTATAGACTGGGCCTGTTATAGTCCGTTATAGACTGGCCTGTTTATAGTCTGTTATAGACTGGGCATGGTTATAGTCTGTTAAGACTGGGCCTGTTATAGTCCGTTATAGACTGGGCCTGTTATAGTCCGTTATAGACTGGGCCTGTTATAGTCCGTTATAGACTGGGCCTGTTATAGTCCGTTATAGACCTGGGCCTGTTTATAGTCCGTTATAGACTGGGGCCTTTATAGTCCGTTATAGACTGGGCCTGTATAGTCGTTATAGACTGAGCCTGTTTATAGTCTGTTATAGACGGGGACTGTTATAGTCTGTTATAGACTGGGCCTGTTATAGTCTGTTATAGACTGGGCCTGTTATAGTCTGTTATAGACTGGGCCTGTTATAGTCTGTTAGACTGAGCCTGTTATAGTCTGTTATAGACTGGGGACTGTTATAGTCTGTTATAGACTGGGCCTGTTATAGTCTGTTATAGACTGGGCCTGTTATAGTCTGTTATAGACTGGGCCTGTTATAGTCTGTTATAGACTGGGCCTGCTATAGTCTGTTATAGACTGGGTCTGTTATAGTCTGTTATAGACTGGGCCTGTTATAGCCTGTTATAGACTGGGCCTGTTATAGTCTGTTATAGACTGCGCCTGTTATAGTCTGTTATAGACTGGGCCTGTTATAGACTGGGCTGTTATGGTCTGTTATAGACTGGGACTGTTATAGCCTGTTATAGACTGGGCCTGTTATAGACTGGGCCTGTTATAGACTGGGCCTGTTATAGACTGGGCCTGTTATAGACTGGGCCTGTTATAGTCTGGGCCTGTTATAGTCTGTTATAGACTGTGCCTGTTATAGTCTGTTATAGACTGTGCCTGTTATAGACTGTGCCTGTTATAGTCTGTTATAGACTGGGACTGTTATAGTCTGTTATAGACTGGGCCTGTTATAGTCTGTTATAGACTGGGCCTGCTATAGTCTGTTATAGACTGGGCCTGCTATCGTCTGTTATAGACTGGGCCTGTTATAGTCTGTTATAGACTGGGCCTGTTATAGTCTGTTATAGACTGAGCCTGTTATAGTCTGTTATAGACTGGGACTGTTATAGTCTGTTATAGACTGGGCCTGTTATAGTCTGTTATAGACTGGGCCTGTTATAGTCTGTTATAGACTGGGCCTGTTATAGTCTGTTATAGACTGGGCCTGTTATAGTCTGTTATAGACTGGGACTGTTATAGTCTGTTATAGACTGGGACTGTTATAGTCTGTTATAGACTGGGCCTGTTATAGTCTGTTATAGACTGGGCCTGTTATAGACTGGGCCTGTTATAGTCTGTTATAGACTGGGCCTGCTATAGTCTGTTATAGACTGGGTCTGTTATAGTCTGTTATAGACTGGGCCTGTTATAGCCTGTTATAGACTGGGCCTGTTATAGTCTGTTATAGACTGCGCCTGTTATAGTCTGTTATAGACTGGGCCTGTTATAGACTGGGCCTGTTATGGTCTGTTATAGACTGGGACTGTTATAGCCTGTTATAGACTGGGCCTGTTATAGACTGGGCCTGTTATAGACTGGGCCTGTTATAGACTGGGCCTGTTATAGACTGGGCCTGTTATAGTCTGGGCCTGTTATAGTCTGGGCCTGTTATAGTCTGTTATAGACTGTGCCTGTTATAGTCTGTTATAGACTGTGCCTGTTATAGACTGTGCCTGTTATAGTCTGTTATAGACTGGGACTGTTATAGTCTGTTATAGACTGGGCCTGTTATAGTCTGTTATAGACTGGGCCTGCTATAGTCTGTTATAGACTGGGCCTGCTATAGTCTGTTATAGACTGGGACTGTTATAGTCTGTTATAGTCTGTTATAGACTGGGCCTGTTATAGACTGGGCCTGCTATAGTCTGTTATAGACTGGGCCTGTTATAGACTGGGACTGTTATAGTCTGTTATAGACTGGGCCTGTTATAGACTGGGCCTGTTATAGACTGGGCCTGCTATAGACTGGGCCTGCTATAGACTGTTATAGACTGGGCCTGTTATAGTCTGTTATAGACTGCGCCTGTTATAGTCTGTTATAGACTGGGCCTGTTATAGACTGGGCCTGTTATGGTCTGTTATAGACTGGGACTGTTATAGTCTGTTATAGACTGGGCCTGTTATAGACTGGGCCTGTTATAGACTGGGCCTGTTATAGACTGGGCCTGTTATAGACTGGGCCTGTTATAGACTGGGCCTGTTATAGTCTGGGCCTGTTATAGTCTGGGCCTGTTATAGTCTGTTATAGACTGTGCCTGTTATAGTCTGTTATAGACTGTGCCTGTTATAGACTGTGCCTGTTATAGTCTGTTATAGACTTGGACTGTTATAGTCTGTTATAGACTGGGACTGTTATAGTCTGTTATAGACTGGGACTGCTATAGTCTGTTATAGACTGGGCCTGCTATAGTCTGTTATAGACTGGGACTGTTATAGTCTGTTATAGACTGGGACTGTTATAGTCTGTTATAGACTGGGACTGTTATAGCCTGTTATAGACTGGGCCTGTTATAGTCTGTTATAGACTGGGCCTGTTATAGTCTGTTATAGACTGGGCCTGCTATAGACTGGGACTGTTATAGTGTTGATGTGTTTTGTATTTGGTAGCCGTTTGGTTGCTACTGTGTAATATTGTTCTTTATTTTGACGTTCTGTCCTTTATGTCTTTTGTGGACTGCAACAGGCTACAGAACGTCATGTTTGCCTCAATTTGGACCCATTGGTTTAAATATCCACCTACACCATGTTCACCAGAGTGCAGTTGTAGATAAAACCTCCATGTTGTTGTACTCTATTTGGCCCTAACAGTTAGGCTTACACACTAATGCCAGATAAACACAATGAAAGAAAAAACTGTATGTAGCCTATAGATATGCAAACTAGTAATACATTTATGGATTTTTTGATGCAATGTTTTCCCTTTATTCAACCCGCACGCCACCCACCCGCCCTTCATCCACACAATACTTCATGGCCCTGAACCCACCCGCCCACAGTGTCCGCAGGGACTGCAGTCAACCAGCACATCACTCCTACTGTGTGCAGAGCAATACTGCCCCCTGCAGGTCACTGCAGGTAGCTTCACACACACACAATCTCTGAGGAGACAAATGAGTATTACCTGAAAGCCAGCTCAAACACAGAGCCACCACTGTCGTTGCACACTGCCAGCGTAGGGTCATCAGTGAACTGAGAGAGAGAGAGGGACAACAGAGGAGCTCAATAGAGACCATCTGAGCAGAAGACACATTTCAATTCAAGTTGACTTTTACTGCCAGACTACCTTGACATGTAAGACGGCGGTGCCGGGTGGGTGAGCGTCCGTAATGCTTCGCAGAAGCTTCCCATTGGCCAGATCCCACATGGTGATATGTCCCTTGGCGAAGCCACAGAGCAGGCGGGTGCAGTGGTGGTTGATGCTGAGGGCGGAGACAGCTCCATACTCCGCCCCTGTCGCCGTGCTTCCCAAGCACAAACGGAGAGCCTGGTTCAGATCTGAAATAAACCGCATTACCCATCAGGCAACACACTGTGGAGCCAAGCACTATGGGAGAGGCCACTCTTAACTCTTGTACTGTCATAGAACAACAGCAGTGACACTGGGACAGTCAGTCTTTAGAAAACATATGGAGATTTGTCAAAACACATTTTCTGCTTACAGCATAAATCAAACCAAAAACACGCTCCACACAGTAGTGAATGACAACCACACTAAATACAACACGTGTCTGAACCAGCCGGATGAATGACAACCACACTAAATACAACAACACATGTCTGAACCAGCCGGATGAATGACAACCACACTAATTACAACAACACATGTCTGAACCAGCCGGATGAATGACACACAGACAAACAACCTTATTCAAAAACCAGAAATTAAATAGCATGTGCAGACAATATGTTAACATGCTGATGTTGAGATCAATGTCTACAATATGACTGTACAGAGAGACAGAGAGACCAATGTCTACAAAATTACTGTACAGAGTTGAGGTCGACCGATTATGATTTTTCAACGCCGATACTGATTATTGGAGGGCCAAAAAAAGCCGATGCCGATTAATCGGCCGATTTTTTTCTTTATTTATTTGTAATAATGACAATTACAACATTACTGAATGAACACTTATTTTAACTTAATATAATACATAAATACTATCAATTTAGCCTCAAATAAATAAAGAAACGTTCAATTTGGTTTAAATAATGCAAAAACAAAGTATTGGAGAAGAAAGTAAAAGTGCAATATGTGCCATGTAAAAAAGCTAATGTTTAAGTTCCTTGCTCAGAACATGAGAACATATGAAAGCCTTTTAACGAGTCTTCAATATTCCCAGGTAAGAAGTTTTAGGTTGTAGTTATTATAGGAATTATAGGACTATTTCTCTCTATACAATTTGTATTTCATATACCTTTGACTATTGGATGTTCTTATAGGCACTTTAGTATTGCCAGTGTAACAGTATAGCTTCCGTCCCTCTCCTCGCTCCTACCTGGGCTCGAACCAGGAACACATCAACAACAGCCACCCTCGAAGCAGCGTTACCCATGCAGAGCAAGGGGAACAACTACTCCAAGTCTCAGAGCGAGTGACGTTTGAAACGCTATTAGCGCGCACCCGGCTAACTAGCTAGCCATTTCACATTGGTTACACCAGCCTAATCTCGGGAATTGATAGGCTTGAAGTCATAAACAGCGCAATGCTTGAAGCACAGCGAAGAGCTGCTGGCAAACGCACGAAAGTGCTGTTTGAATGAATGCTTACGAGCCTGCTGGTGCCTACCACCGCTCAGTCAGACTGCTCTATCAAATCATAGACTTAATTATAATATAATAAACACACAGAAATACGAGCCTTAGGTCATTAATATGGTCGAATCTGGGAACTATCATTTCGAAAACGAAACGTTTTTTCTTTCAGTGAAATACGGAACCGTTCCGTATTTTATCTAACAGGTGGCATCCCTAAGTCTAAATATTCCTGTTACATTGCACAACCTTCAATGGTATGTCATAATTATGTACAATTCTGGCAAATTAATTATAGCCTTTGTTAGGATTAAATGGACTTCACACAGTTTGCAACGAGCCAGGCGGCCCAAACTGCTGCATATACCCTGACTGCTTGTACGGAACGCTAGAGAAGTGACACAACTCCCCTAGTTATAAGAAATTCATGTTAGCAGGCAATATCAACTAAATATGCAGGTTTAAAAATATATACTTGTGTATTGATTTTAAAGAAAGGCATTGATGTTTATGGTTAGGTACATTGGTGCAACGATTGTGCTATTTTCGCAAATGCGCTTGTTTAATCATCACCCGTTTGTCGAAGTAGGCTGTGATTCAATGAGAAATTAACAGGCACCGCATCGATTATATGCAATGCAGGACAAGCTAGTTAAACTAGGAATATCATCATCATGTGTAGTTAACTAGTGATTATGTTAAGATTAATGCAAGTTTAATGCTAGCTAGCAACATACCTTGGCTTCTTGCTGCCCTCGCGTAACAGGCTCCTCATGGAGTGCAATGTAAGGCAGGTGGTTAGAGCGTTGGACTAGTAACCGGAAGGTTGCAAAAACGAATCCCGAGGTGACAAGGTAAAAATCTGTTGTTCTGCCCCTGAACAAGGCAGTTAACCCCCGTTCCTAGGCCATCATTGAAAATAAGAATGTGTTCTTAATCTGACTTGCCTAGTTAAATAAAAGTGTAAAAAAATATATAATAAATATTTTTTTTTTTTTTAAATCGGTGTCCAAAAATACCGATTACTGATTGTTATGAAAACTTGAAATCGGCCCTAATTAATCGGCCATTCCGATTAATCGGTCGACCTCTAGTACAGAGAGCACAATGTTTACAATATGACTGTACAGAGAGACAGAGAGAGAGAGACAGAGAGAGAAACAGAGAGAGAGAGAAACAGAGACAGACAGACAGAGAGAGAGAGACAGAGAGAGAAACAGAGAGAGAGAGACAGAGAGAGAGAGAGAGACAGAGAGAGCTATTGGCGGAATGTACCTTTTCCTGTCCATTCAGAGTTAGCCCAGACAGACAGAGAGAAAAGAACTAACTAAATATATAACAATCTTCAGTTGAATTCATAGTTCACACAACCTCAACTTAGTTAGTTAGTGACTACCTTGTCCTTAACCATGCATTGCACTGGATCATGTCAATGACTATATGACTGTAGTACTAATCACTGATATGTTAAGGACTTACCAAACACTAGAGCCAGGCCATGAGACGTTCCCACTACGATCACACCAGACACAGTCTAGAAACAGAGAAGATATTTAACCAGAGAACAGGACCAGTCTAGAAACAGAGAGAACAGGACCAGTCTAGAAACAGAGAGAACAGGACCAGTCTAGAAACAGAGAGAACAGGACCAGTCTAGAAACAGAGAGAACAGGACCAGTCTAGAAACAGAGAGAACAGGACCAGTCTAGAAACAGAGAGAACAGGACCAGTCTAGAAACAGAGAGAACAGGACCAGTCTAGAAACAGAGAGAACAGGACCAGTCTAGAAACAGAGAAGATATTTAACTAGAGAACAGGACCAGTCTAGAAACAGAGAGAACAGGACCAGTCTAGAAACAGAGAGAACAGGACCAGTCTAGAAACAGAGAGAACAGGACCAGTCTAGAAACAGAGAGAACAGGACCAGTCTAGAAACAGAGAGAACAGGACCAGTCTAGAAACAGAGAGAACAGGACCAGTCTAGAAACAGAGAGAACAGGACCAGTCTAGAAACAGAGAGAACAGGACCAGTCTAGAAACAGAGAGAATATATTTAACTAGAGAACAGTCTAGAAAGGGTGAAAGCAGCACTGCAGTATAGTATGTGATAATGATACTTACTACTGCAGTTGGCAGTCCAGCATCTACTTTGTCCTGAAGAACAAGGAAGGAAAAAGTACATTTCAGTGATGCATGAAAAATGTACAACTGAAAGCTGTGTTTGTGGTGTTGGTTGTGTGTGGTGTTGGTTGTGTGTGGTGTTGGTTGTGTGTGGTGTTGGTTGTGTGTGTGGTGTTGGTTGTGTGTGGTGTTGGTTGTGTGTGGTGTTGGTTGTGTGTGGTGTTGGTTGTGTGTGTGGTGTTGGTTGTGTGTGGTGTGGTTGGTGTGGTGTTGGTTGTGTGTGGTGTGGTTGTGTGTGGTGTTGGTTGTGTGTGTGGTGTTGTGTGTGTGGTGTTGGTTGTGTGTGTGGTGTTGGTTGTGTGTGTGGTGTTGGTTGTGTGTGTGGTGTTGGTTGTGTGTGTGGTGTTGGTTGTGTGTGGTGTGTGTGTGTGTGGTGTTGGTGTGTGTGGTGTTGGGTGTGTGTGGTGTTGGTTGTGTGTGTGGTGTTGGTTGTGTGTGTGGTGTTGGTTGTGTGTGTGGTGTTGGTTGTGTGTGTGTGTTGTTGTGGTGTGTGTGTGTTGTGTGGTGTGTGTGGTGTGTGTGTTGTGTTGTGGTGTGTGGTGTTGGGTGTGTGTGGTGTTGGGTGTGTGTGTGGTGTTGGTTGTGTGTGTGGTGTTGGTTGTGTGTGTGGTGTTGGTTGTGTATGTGGTGTTGGTTGTGTATGTGGTGTTGGTTGTGTATGTGGTGTTGTGTGGTGTTGTGTGTGTGGTGTGTGTGTGGTGTTGTATTGTATTGTGTTGGTTGTGTGTGTTGTATTGTGTGTGTTGTGTGTGGTGTTGTGTGTGTGTGTTACTCACAGCGGCTGAGACTATCTGAGCAGAGATGCCTTTCAGGATGCTGTGTCGGAGCACAGAGCCATGGACTGTAGTGCTGAGCTCCACTGTCTTCCTCTTCCTACACACACACACACACACACACACACACACACACACACAGTTAGGTTTGAATCTCAGTTGTGACGACAAATGTCAGAGTGAACTGTACCCGTAATGCATAATGTAACCTGCTGAATACAGCACATCACAGAAGGTCTCACAACATGCCCATTAGGAGTTAGGTTAAGGTTACATTTAGTGTTAGGGAAAACAGGATTTTGGATTGGGAATCAATTATTTGGTCCCCACAAGGATAGCAATACAAAACTGTGTGTGTGTGTGTGTGTGTGTGTGTGTGTGTGTGTGTGTGTGTGTGTGTGTGTACACACATTTTACCATACTTGTGAGCACCAGAAGTCCTCACAATAATAGTAAACCAACTAAAATTCAGAGAAGTGAGGACATTTTGCCGGTCCTCACTTGTAAAAAGGCTATTTTAAGCTTAGGTATAAGGTTAGGCTTAGGTATAAGGTTAGGCTTAGGTATAAGGTTAGGCTTAGGTATAAGGTTAGGCTTAGGGAAAATTATATTTTCAATGGGAATCAATTGTTGGTTCCCAAAAAGTCCTCACAAGTATAGTAAGACATAGCTGAGTGTGTGTGTGTGTGTGTGTGTGTGTGTGTGTGTGTGTGTGTGTGTGTGTGTGTGTGTGTGTGTGTGTGTGTGTGTGTGTGTGTGTGTTGGCTACCGTTTGAGGTGTGTGCGGTCTCCGCTGTCGGAGCTGGCCAATGAGGAGGTCTCACAGGAGTGGGCATCGATGTTCTCTGTGTTCAGCAGACACGTGTCTTCCAAGATGAAGGGCTCCTCCTCATCCTCAGGCTGAAACAGGAGACGGCAGAATCACAACTGTTAGCCCAGATATGATGCAGGGCTGGCTACCCCGCTGTGTTGACTTCCTTACAGAACATTGTGTTGTTCTGTAACAAGTCAGGGAGCTAGAAGCTGTCAGATTCCTGCAGCATGTGAAACAGAATAGGTGTAGTTACTGAAAGATGAGAGCTACCTCATTCAGGATGCTCTCCAGGGTAGGCGGGGTGTCAACTTGGGGAATGTCAAACTCTTTATCATCGATCTGAGGAGAATAGAGAAGGTATGCAATATGTGTTCAGCACAATGAAGTCTATCTCGCCAGACATCTCATTATATTACTATTCTACCTAAGTCTATGGTTCTAGCGATCTTTAATGGGATATTAAACGTATAGCAGAGACATGGCAGTGCTAGGCTAAAGGACAACAAAGTAACCCACTAGCAAGCTATACATTTGACAACCAGCAAAATAATACTAATGCTAGCTACAGCTTTAATTGCACAAACAAACTCTCATATTTAGTGCATCTATTCCCCCCCCCACAAAAAATGCTAGGTTTAGCTATCTAATCGCTACCACCTCCACCAAGTCTATCAAGAAAACCAGAAACTGTTGAGAAACAGCCATAAGCGACAGTCCCACTCACCGCATCTATTTCCATTAAATTGAGCTGGGATGAGGCAGAAACCAAACTGCGTGTATCTGGTGAACCTGACATTGTAACAGGTCAAATATATTCATGTAGATACACAACGAAACAATAGCTACATTATTAGCTAGCTAGCGGTATCATCTCTCCGATTCCACTCTTCCTTGTTGTACCGGAAGAACGGTGTGTCACGTGCTACGTCACGACTGAAGGGGTGTATTCAGTGTTCGGAACGTTTGGCAAGGTTCGGAAACATTTTGTCTTGAGCGAAAAATACCAACAAAAAGTGTGGATTTTGTATAATACTTCACACTCTTTTAGAGTGAAATGAATGAGTTCAGTATTGCCAGCTAGCTTCCCCTCTCTATTTCCCAGATATGTTTCACTCTCTCTGGTATTCCAGGAGTCCTCGGGCAGTATTCAGAATCTCTGATCTAGGATCAGGTCTAAACGGATCCTCCACCAGCACTCCGAATCTGAAACCATTTAGGAATATTGGCTTTTTGGAACAGGTTGATGTGCGGTGGCGCGATGAAGATTCTGTGAAATGTAATTGTAGCTTTTAACCAGCAGGGGGAGTCCAAAACACAGGCTACTTCGGCCTACTAACTGCAACATGGTGTTGAAATGATCAAGAGTAGCTAAATGCTGCCTCCTTGTGTCCTATTTCAGAAATACAGGCGAAAGTGATGAGTGACACCAATCTTTTGATTGTGATCCCAAATAAAAGTCTGTGGTTTGAACAAGATTTTCCTAGATAAAAAACATCTTATCATCTTGAAAGGTTTAGAAGTAGACAGCAAAGTAATGACATACTCATTGTTGTTGACAGAGTTGGGGAGTAACTGATTACAAAAAAACTGCAACTGTAACCAGTTACGTAACCAGCTAAAATATTGTAATGAGATTACAGATACTGTTTTCTCAAGGTCATTAAATTCAGCATTGAAAAAAGGAGCAAGTTTAAGTTTGCTCCACCTGAGTGAGTCTGGCAAGTCAGAGACCACTATGATGACACACCAAATGAAGACCACCAATCAGAGAACACTATGATGACACACCAAATGAAGACCACCAATCAGAGACCACTATGATGACACACCAAATGAAGACCACCAATCAGAGACCACTATGATGACACACCAAATGAAGACCACCAATCAGAGACCACTATGATGACACACCAAATGAAGACCACCAATCAGAGACCACTATGATGACACACCAAATGAAGACCACCAATCAGAGACCACTATGATGACACACCAAATGATGACCACCAATCAGAGACCACTATGATGACACACCAAATGCGTTTGATGGATATTTTTAGTCTTCTTCTAATGGTGAAATGAATCCAAACGTATCTGAAAGTAATCAGATTACATTACTGAGTTTGGGTAATCCAAAAGTTACATGACTAATTACAGTGTTGGACAGGTAACTGTAACTGTAATAGATTACATGTAGAAAGTAACCTACACAACCCTGGTTGTTGATGCCTGTGTCTTGTGCACTGATGAAGGTCTGACGACCGAATGCTCAGCCTAAATAAATAGAAAGTTGTGCATTGATCCTGAGTGTGCGGAGACTCCTTTACATTTAAATGTGTATTTTGCGCAAATCAATGACAGGCCCCTGCTAATAATGTTGTGTTTGACTCTAAATGTCTACAACAACTACATATAAGCCTAACCTTACGTATTTCCAAAACACTGATTTCCCGAAAATCGTTTTGGTAGGGAAACCAAAAATGCAAGTAAGCGTTTCATTGGACGGTGTATACCATGTGTATCCTGTACAGATGACTCATAAAACTTGAAATTGAAAGGCTTTACTTGAAACATCTAATGAGGCTGTCACAGAGGTCAGTCAGACACATAGATACAAAAGCAGATTTGGTCTGGTAGGCCGAAGCTATACTGGTACATCTCTGTTCCTCACAATCCTGGATGCAGGCTGGATTTTACGCTTTACTTTCACAGATCCAGCTTTATGCTTCTTGTTCTTGCTGCTTTTCTCAGTCTTTTGCACATCGGGCACAGACTCAGGATTCCGAACTGACTCTATGGGATGCTTTGGATCCATCACAGACCTTGAGGTGTATATCTGTCTGGACAGGCTCTGTTTCGATAAACTGTGTGTCTGTGTCTGCATCGACTTCTGTCTGGACAGTTCTGGTGGTGAGAGCAGAACGCTGATCTTGCTGGACCCCAGGGTCGGCTGTTCGAAGCACCAGCCACAGCACCAGCTGAATATGACAGCTAGAGTCAGGGTGATGACGATGGTGCAGAAGATGAATACTACGAGAAAGCCACCAATGCTCCACATGTCGTGGAAGCCTTCATCGGACAGCTTGGAGAAGAGCCTCTCATAGAGGTAGGACCAGTCCTTGGAGATGTTTCTTGCCATGGCTGCCATCTTGGCTCCAGTGTCTTCATTCACCTGTACGGTCATTGAGGTCAATGTCAATTCTCTAATAACCATAGCAATGTGGAAGATACCATTCTGTAAAACATAAATGAAACTTACCTCTTGATCACCAGCTATTACTCTGATAGAGAAGAACACAGTTCTCCTAAACTATGTGTGAAGCTTCTGGACTACTACATCATTGATGTCCATTTCAGATCCACTTTATCTGTATTCATTCAGAAATAAGAAGATATAGTTGCACGGACATGTAATCTTTGAATAAACAGTATTTCTTTATCATTTCCATCCAGAAAACGAATAATAGTTTCCATCATAACAAAGTCAAGTGCCACTGTCAGTGCCAATGAACAAACTGGACAGAGGACCCCAGCTAGCTAGCCAGCTAGCTTTAGCTAGCCTGTTAGCTACTACTGTCAAGTTGCAATAATTGAGCCATGACGAAGTGTGTTTACTTAGGGAACTTTCATTA
Organism: Salmo trutta; assembly: GCF_901001165.1. NCBI lineage: Eukaryota > Metazoa > Chordata > Actinopteri > Salmoniformes > Salmonidae > Salmo > Salmo trutta. Next base: position 27,369 of record NW_021822742.1, read on the forward strand.
TCATAAAATTCCTTCGTGAAAGCGTTACTTCAACTTACCAAAATTGTTAGTAGGACGTTGGCAAACTATATGGCTTTTATTTGAACGGGAGGATCACTGGTCCAGTCGGAAATTCTTGGTAACCATGGTAACATCGTCATCAACGTTTGCCACGTGTTACATTAAATCGTTGCAAGCCAAGCGCCTAGGAATTCTGTAGAGAGCATGTGTCTTTTTCCTAATATTAGCTAGCCTACTTTACAACTATTCGTTGAGTTACTTTATAATATGCATGAGGAATGTCGAGATGGTACACCTACAGGCTTGTGGTAGATATATAGGGGAGAGCAAGTGAAACAGTTTTTTAACTAACTGAAGAGTTATCCAATATTTATTTGCTCTAGCCTAAGCTCATATTCAGTTGCCTCAAGGAAAAGGAGAAGAGGAAAACTTAGTACTGTAATTATGGTTTTACTACATAAACAATTACAATGCTTTTCACAAGTGAAGAGGCCTGATCACTGTATCATTCATGTGCTCTTTTTCTACCAACCCTGGTCATTAGGCCCTGGCTGCAAGCTAGTGTTTCATGCTAGGCGCTGTGATACCAGCCACACTAATTGGCAGAGATGGAATTCCTCAGGGGCCTGATTCATCTCTTAGTTCCCAGCACGGAGAGGGGCTTATGTAGGGGTCATACAGACGAGTGCTGTGTGCACACACGCACAGATGCACTCACACACAGAGGCAGGCACACACACACGCACACACACACACAGGCAAAATGCTACTGTACTACTGTTGTCTTATACTGCATCAATTTCCTTCACATAGGCCTCTAAGTACAGTACAGTATAGTCTGGGTAATCTAGGATATTGTGCCTGCCAGCCTGTCACTTCTCTAGACTTAATCCCCACTGTAAGACAAGACATCAGACAGAAAACAGCAGTCCCTCTAGCAGTGTAAGCTTTACTGAGAGGATGGACAGTGTGTGTGTGTGTGTGTGTGTGTGTGTGTGTGTGTGTGTGTGTGTGTGTGTGTGTGTGTGTGTGTGTGTGTAGCCTACACCCTGAGGTCAGATTGTGTGATGTAACAATGACTTATGTCATATGACAGATAACATTAACAATGAAGGCCATGACCTTCACACCTCACTGGCCATTGCAAGCAGTGTCAAACTTTCAGTATTGATAAAGAATCATAATTGCTCTGCATAGTTGAGAGAGTGAGAGAGAAGAGAGAGAAAGAGAGAGATGAGAGAGAAATCGAGACAGAGAGAAAGAGAGAGACAGTGAGACAGAGAGTGAGAGAGAAGAGAGAGAGAGATTAGAGAGAGAAATCGAGACAGAGAGAGAGAGAAAGAGAAACAAAGAGAGAGTGAGATGAGAGAACACGGGTGATTAAGAGAAGTTTCTTCAACAGTGTAAATTGTTTGGGGGTTAATGCAAGGGGAAGTCCTACAACAGTGTAAATTGTTTGGGGGTTAATGCTAGTGGAAGTCCTACAACAGTGTAAATTGTTTGGGGGTTAATGCTAGTGGTGGTGGAAGTCCTACAACAGTGTAAATTGTTTGGGGGTTAATGCTAGTGGAAGTCCTACAACAGTGTAAATTGTTTGGGAGTTAATGCTAGTGGAAGTCCTACAACAGTGTAAATTGTTTGGGGGTTAATGCTAGTGGAAGTCCTACAACAGTGTAAATTGTTTGGGGGTTAATGCTAGTGGAAGTCCTACAACAGTGTAAATTGTTTGGGGGTTAATGCTAGTGGAAGTCCTACAACAGTGTAAATTGTTTGGGGGTTAATGCTAGTGGAAGTCCTACAACAGTGTAAATTGTTTGGGGGTTAATGCTAGTGGAAGTCCTACAACAGTGTAAATTGTTTGGGGGTTAATGCTAGTGGAAGTCCTACAACAGTGTAAATTGTTTAGGGGTTAATGCTAGTGGAAGTCCTACAACAGTGTAAATTGTTGGGGGTTAATGCTAGTGGAAGTCCTACAACAGTGTAAATTGTTTGGGGGTTAATGCTAGTGGAAGTCCTACAACAGTGTAAATTGTTTAGGGGTTAATGCTAGTGGAAGTCCTACAACAGTGTAAATTGTTTGGGGGTTAATGCTAGTGGAAGTCCTACAACAGTGTAAATTGTTTGGGGGTTAATGCTAGTGGAAGTCCTACAACAGTGTAAATTGTTTAGGGGTTAATGCTAGTGGAAGTCCTACAACAGTGTAAATTGTTTGGGGGTTAATGCTAGTGGAAGTCCTACAACAGTGTAAATTGTTTGGGGGTTAATGCTAGTGGAAGTCCTACAACAGTGTGACATATTTCCCTGGGCCTGGGGGAAACTGCAGCAGTGAGTGGGCCACTCCTCTGATTGCATCCCAAATGGCACCTTTTCCTTATATAGCTCATAGGGCTCTGGTCAAAAGTAGTGCACTATGTAGGGAATTAGGGTGTCATTTGGGCCACGCTCACTCAGACTGGCTCACTTGTCTCTTCAGACACATGTTGAAGAGAGAGGAAATGGAGAGAATTCAGCTCACTCTTCTTGTATCTGGATGTGGTGTGTGGGGGTGTGTGTGTGTGTGTGTGTGTGTGTGTGTGTGTGTGTGTGTGTGTGTGTGTGTGTGTGTGTGTGTGTGTGTGTGTGTGTGTGTGTGTGTGTGTGTGTGTGTGTGTGTGTGTGTGTGTGTGTGTGTGTGTGTGTTTTAGCTGGGGATCTACAGGAAATATGAGATAATCCCCTTTTTAAGATAACTTTCCTTGAGAATGTGATGTGTTTCTTTCTCTAAAGCCCCAATTGTACCACAGCATCCTCAGAAATATACACATAAACCACGCATCAGTGGGGGAGAGAGAGAGATTCAGCATTCAGCACCACAGACAGCTCAGAGAGAGAAAGTGAGATGACACATTAGTCAGACATTGATAAAAAATTACATTGTTTACAAACAATGGAGTAAAACAAGCTTATATTTTGGGCTCCGATGGGGTAGGACAGTTGAACTACGCTCAATTAAAAGTCAATGGGTATATAATATAGAATTAATTTACAAGTCTAAAAATGTAGGTACCAATCACAGATTTCCCCTTTAAAAGTCCTTGTTTTTATTATCATAAAGATAGAGATACTGACAGGCTACATTCCAGTAGGTGAGGGACACTCACATTCCATCACAGAGCAGGATGTCACACTGACAGTAGCCTACACCCTGAGGTCAGATTGTGTGATGTGACAATGACTTATGTCATATGACAGATAACATTAACAATAAAGGCCATGAGCCTCACACCTCACTGGCCATTGCAAGCAGTGTCAAACATACAGTATTGATAAAGAATCATAATTGCTCTGCATAGTTGAGAGAGTGAGAGAGAAGAGAGAGAAAGAGAGAGATGAGAGAGAAATCGAGACAGAGAGAAAGAGAGAGACAGTGAGAGAGAGAGTGAGAGAGAAGAGAGAGAGAGAAGAGAGAGAAATCGAGACAGAGAGAGAGAAAGAGAAACAAAGAGAGAGTGAGAGAGAGAGATGAGAGAACACGGGTGATTAAGAGAAGTTTCTTCAACAGTGTAAATTGTTTGGGGGTTAATGCTAGGGGAAGTCCTACAACAGTGTAAATTGTTTGGGGGTTAATGCTAGTGGAAGTCCTACAACAGTGTAAATTGTTTGGGGGTTAATGCTAGTGGTGGTGGAAGTCCTACAACAGTATAAATTGTTTGGGGGTTAATGCTAGTGGAAGTCCTACAACAGTGTAAATTGTTTGGGGGTTAATGCTAGTGGAAGTCCTACAACAGTGTAAATTGTTTGGGGGTTAATGCTAGTGGTGGTGGGAAGTCCTACAACAGTGTAAATTGTTTGGGGGTTAATGCTAGTGGAAGTCCTACAACAGTGTAAATTGTTTGGGGGTTAATGCTAGTGGAAGTCCTACAACAGTGTAAATTGTTTGGGGGTTAATGCTAGTGGAAGTCCTACAACAGTGTAAATTGTTTGGGGGTTAATGCTAGTGGAAGTCCTACAACAGTGTAAATTGTTTAGGGGTTAATGCTAGTGGAAGTCCTACAACAGTGTAAATTGTTTGGGGGTTAATGCTAGTGGAAGTCCTTCAACAGTGTAAATTGTTTGGGGGTTAATGCTAGTGGAAGTCCTACAACAGTGTAAATTGTTTGGGGGTTAATGCTAGGGGAAGTCCTACAACAGTGTAAATTGTTTAGGGGTTAATGCTAGTGGAAGTCCTACAACAGTGTAAATTGTTTGGGGGTTAATGCTAGTGGAAGTCCTACAACAGTGTAAATTGTTTAGGGGTTAATGCTAGTGGAAGTCCTACAACAGTGTAAATTGTTTGGGGGTTAATGCTAGTGGAAGTCCTACAACAGTGTAAATTGTTTGGGGGTTAATGCTAGGGGAAGTCCTACAACAGTGTAAATTGTTTAGGGGTTAATGCTAGTGGAAGTCCTACAACAGTGTAAATTGTTTGGGGGTTAATGCTAGTGGAAGTCCTACAACAGTGTAAATTGTTTGGGGGTTAATGCTAGTGGAAGTCCTACAACAGTGTAAATTGTTTAGGGGTTAATGCTAGTGGAAGTCCTACAACAGTGTAAATTGTTTAGGGGTTAATGCTAGTGGAAGTCCTACAACAGTGTAAATTGTTTGGGGGTTAATGCTAGTGGAAGTCCTACAACAGTGTAAATTGTTTGGGGGTTAATGCTAGTGGAAGTCCTACAACAGTGTAAATTGTTTAGGGGTTAATGCTAGTGGAAGTCCTACAACAGTGTAAATTGTTTGGGGGTTAATGCTAGTGGAAGTCCTACAACAGTGTGACATATTTCCCTGGGCCTGGGGGAAACTGCAGCAGTGAGTGGCCCACTCCTCTGATTGCATCCCAAATGGCACCTTTTCCTTTTATAGCTCATAGGGCTCTGGTCAAAAGTAGTGCACTATGTAGGGAATTAGGGTGTCATTTGGGCCACTCTCACTCAGACTGGCTCACTTGTCTCTTCAGACGCATGTTGAAGAGAGAGGAAATGGAGAGAATTCAGCTCACTCTTCTTGTATCTGGATGTGGTGTGTGGGGTTGTGGGTGTGGGTGTGGGTGTGGGTGTGGGTGTGTGTGTGTGTGTGTGTGTGTGTGTGTGTGTGTGTGTGTGTGTGTGTGTGTGTGT